>NW_017672363.1:23789-57995 GCF_001879085.1 Nicotiana attenuata
ATATATATATATATATATGTTAGTTTTTTATTTTATTTTATTATTTTCGTTTTTTATATGTATATTATATATAAATAGATTTTCAATTTTTTTAATTTTAAAACTCCAATTTGAAACTACTCCCCAATTTGAATTGGTAATTCATTATTTTTTTAATTTCGTTTTTTTATTTTAAAATAATTTAAAAACTCAAACTTGAAACTACTCCCACCCAATTTGAATGGGTAGTTATTTTTTATTATATTTAATTATATGATATCTATATTTATTAATCCAAATAAAGTAACCAACTAATATATATGGTAGTTTTTTATTGTATTTTATTATTTTCTTTTTTGATATGTATTTATATTCAAAAATAAGTAACCAATAACTAATTATAAACTAAATAACTAATTAGTAACCAATTATGCCATGTGGCATTTTTTTAGGCTGCCACTTGGCTTAAGGAGAGGGCTTTTTCCTCTCCTTTTAATAATATATAGATTTGAATTGGTAATTCATTATTTTTTTTAATTTCGTTTTTTATTTTAAAATAATTTAAAAACTCAAACTTGAAACTACTCCCACCCAATTTGAATGGGTAGTTATTTTTTATTATATTTAATTATATGATATCTATATTTATTAATCCAAATAAAGTAACCAACTAATATATTTTTATTGTATTTTATTATTTTCTTTTTTGATATGTATTTAAATTCAAAAATAAGTAACCAATAACTAATTATAAACTAAATAACTAATTAGTAACCAATTATGCCATGTGGCATTTTTTTAGGCTGCCACTTAGCTTAAGGAGAAGGCTTTTTCCTCTCCTTTTAATAATATATAGATTAATTACCCTCTTATCATGTTGTACGTTCTCTTTATAGAGATTTTTTGTATGCTCATTAAATCACTTCTTGTAGCCATGTCTGTTCAATATTAGTCTTCACCTTTATAATTCTTTTAACCATCCAGGAAGTCTGTTTTGGTTCATTATAATCACAGACACACAATAAATATAGCACAAGCATTAATTTTCCATAAACTAATCCTCCACGTACTATATATTAAGAGAAAGAACAGTTGAGCAGAAAACCCTTTTATGACCTCTAAAAATTTGACAATGGCCAAACCTAGCATCTCAGAATACTTTTATGGTGTCCTTCTCATTCTATTCCTTCTCTCAGGTATTTATTTTCACTCCTTTAAACTACAATTAACCAGTAATAGCTGAAGTTATGGGCTATATGGCCAAACTTGATATTTTTTTCGTTTATTAATTTGTTCCCTTTTTCCCTATCTTTGCCATGGATTTATAATTCTGGCTGGTTTCTGCTTTCTTTTTCTTAGTTTTTCAATTCAAAAAAAGGCCTTACATTCACGTTATTTTGATATTGTATTTTTTCAAATTCTAAATGTGTTTTAGCCTAAAGAACCTTATTCAAATATTTGTTACTCTAGAAAATCACGAAGATATAATTTTTTTTTTTCTATTCCTCCCTTACTAATGCAGCAAACCATATAATCATTAATTGCTCATGTAAAGAAAGAGATAAGGATAATTTAGTCAAATTCCTTTTATAATAAATGACATCAAAGTGGTTTCCAATTACATGAGAATCAAACGCACCCCTATGCATAAAAAGTTTACTATCGGTACAGCTAGTGACGACACCAAAAATTTATCTAAGGGTGTTCAAACTTGATAGAAGTGAAAAAAATTTCTCGTGTTCAGTAAATTTTACTTATCTCTAAACTTAATATTTTACCAATATACACAGTATAATTTTTCGACGGAGGGTGTTCAATTGACCACCCTTTTAAGACATGTAGCTTCGCCCATGGGTACGGCTAGACTATAAGTTTTGATAGTTATTAAGTTACCTTCTTTTGCACCACGTTGTTTGATTACAAGAAATTTTAAAAGTTTATACGTAGAACAATGATTTGACAGTCAGAAATTCGTTGATGGATGCAGTTCATGAGATAAGGGTTGAGGCAAAAGAATGTAGCGAAGGGCTGCCGTGGGTGGAAACGGAGTGCAGAGGAAGCGTGCCGGCGGAGAACTGCTGGGTAGAATGTCAAAAACGACACGGTTTTGATGTCAAAGCCAGCTGCAGAGGATTCGACCCTAATTTACCCAAACTACTCTATTGTTGGTGCAGCTGGCCTTGTTAATGCCTATTATACTCTAACTTAATGCTATTCGTTTATAATCAAAATATACTGGGGGTTTTCAAGTAATCTGGAAGACATTGTTTTTATCATTTTATTTTAATTTTTTTCTTTCTTCGTAACTTACAAGGAGCAACTTTTATTGCTAAATGTCAAACTCCAAAGTCTTTAACGTGTTACATTAAGTGGTTTATATTTTGGTATGCTTTAGTGCTAAAGAATGACTGCAGAACTATGTGAAAGTTGGTAGAAAATATTGCCCTTAATTTAAGAGCATCTCGTGCATCTATAATGCAACTAAATGTTCCCTTTTGCTTTCAAGTGAATGATATTTAATTACAATACTAAAGTTGTAAGAAATGATGTTTTAATCGCAAAAATAAGTAGAATTAAATTAACATATATACCGGCTAGTCAATGAGTATCATATGCTCAAACGTATCTGAATTTGAAACCTTTTGCTCTAACACTGTCACCTTAAAATACCAACAGCTTATAATTAAGTTATAAAAGCTACAATATTATCCGTCTCTAAAATTCAAATTATGCTGCGAGAGAAAAGCTCGTGGAGTACGGCCCAAAATTGGAGAAAAAATGATAATACGACAGTTCACTGCGTAAGCACCGCTGAACGCAATCATGAAAAATTTTTGAGGGTTGCAAGATCATAGCGTGGTCGTGCGATCATAGAGCGATCGCACGACCATGCTAGGATCGTGCAATCTACTTCTGAATCTTGTTACGTTTGAGGCCCATTAACACTGTAGGATTGTAACCGGGAATCATTAGTAATGGAGTAAGTATTTTTTCTTTTCTATAGGGACAAGTTTTCTCTGCTTTTATCCCGAGGACTTTTGTACTTTTCAGAAAAATAATAATAGCGGCAACAATTGAGCATTTGAGAGTACACCATATTCAAAATAACTCGTCATATACCAAATTCATTCGAGCTGTAACTACACCAACTTATACAACTTTATGACAAAACTAACACCGCAAAACTATTACTACAATCTAAGATAAATTGTATACGAGACTGACAAAATATTGGGGATTGACAGTGTAATGGAGCTCAGATTATATTGAACTCCAATGGAGGAAAAGGGAAAGTACCCACACTGGGAAGCTTCGAGAAGCAGACTGAACCAAAAATAATACTTGCGTGTATTCCAAAATATCTGTGCAATGTATTTATACACATGCACAACTAAAACCAGCTCTAACCTTCACTAACTACTACTCTAACTACCTTATTACATTGATAGCCTAAATGTTTACAGAAATAGCCTATGTAAAGTGAATACAAGAGGACTAACTATTAAATAATCTCAACACCCCTCTCAAGTTGGAGGCGGAAAACCCACAGCCAACTTTCCAAGTAAAAGATTATGTTTGTTTCCTGGTAAGGACTTAGTAAAGATATCTGCTAGCTGCTCATGAGTAGGGATGTAGTGTAATGAAATCAGGCCATCTTGAAGCTTGTCTATTACAAAATGACAGTCCATTTCTATGTGCTTGGTCCGCTCATGGAAGACTTGATTTCTTGCAATGTGAAATGCTGTTTGGCTGTCACAAAAGACAGGTATGGGCAGAGAAGAGGTACTATGAGCTCCTCAAGCAGTCGTGCAAGCCAAACCAGTTCTCCAACTACTTTTCTCACTGCTCTATACTCAGCCTCTGAAGACAAGGAAGTAGTAGATTGTTTCTTAGATTTCCAACTGATTGGGCTATTACCAAGTAACACTATATAACCACTGACAGACTTTCGAATTTCAGGGCAAGCAGCCCAATCAGAGTCACTCTGTAAATTCCCTTTCAAATATCTCAACACATGTACTGTTGCTTTTAGGTGACTATCTCTAGGACTTTGCATGTATTGGCTCAAGTGTTGAACACTATAAGCTATATTAGGCCTCCTGTAAGGAAGTTCAATTTCCCAATTAGTTTCCTATAGTGAATAGGATCTGGAAGTAGTATCCCTTCTCCTATTTTCAACTTCACAGTTGAATCAAGGGGTGAAGTCACAACAGAATACCCTATACAGTCAAACTCCTTAAGAAGGTCTAGAGTGAACTTCCTCTGTGCAATCAGAACTCCATCCTCTTTATAAAGTATCTCCAACCCTAGAAAGTAATGAAGTCTGCCCAGATCTTTTATTCTGAAAGTTTCATGTAGGAACTTCTTCAAGTTAGTAATTTCTTCCAAGTGAGCTCCTACGATGATATCATCATCTACATACATAGCTACAAAAGTCACTGAGTTTCCTTTACCTTTGTAGAACAGGGAGTATTCAAACATAGAATGTATGTAGCCTCTAGAACAGAGAGCTTCTGTCAATTTGGTATACCACTGTCTACTTGCCTGCTTTAATCCATACAAGGATTTGTCCAACTTACACACTATCCCAAATTGCTCTACAAGTAAGCCTGGTGGCACTTCCATATATACTTCCTCATGTAAATCACTATGGAGGAATGCATTGTTCAGATGTAATTGGAACATTTTCCATCCCTTCTTAATTGCTACCCCAATCAGAGTCCTCACTGTTGTCATCTTCACAATAGGTGAAAAGCTCTCAGTGTAATCCACTCCAACCTGTTGAGTGTAACCTTTCACTACCACCTAGTTTGAACCTTTCTACACTCCCATATGCCTTATGTTTTATCTTATACACCTATTTGCACCCTATGGCCCTTTTGCCAACTGGAAGTGGCACCAAATCCCAGGTATTATTGGCATATAATGCCTCAAATTCTTGACTCATTGCTTCTTGCCAGGCAAGTATTGCAACTGCCTCTTCATATGAGATGGGCTCACAGTCTAGTGACACATTGTTTATCAAATGTTGACTATCAGTGGCTAAGGCTCTAAAATCAACGGGTTGCATATCAGGGATAAAGGTATTAAAAGAAAGAGAAGATGTGCTTTGTTCATCTTGAGGTAAAATGTTGACATGTTGGTTTGGGAGTGTATATACATAATCCCTCAAGTAAGTTGGAAGTTTGTGAACTCTAGGTGGTCTGATATTTTCTAAAGATAGGGCTGGAATACTTTGGTTAGACTCAGATGAGCTAGTAGTATTATGTGGGCTATACGAGCAGTTAGGACTATGTGGGCTGTTTTGATTCTGGAGATGTGGAAATGGGATACTAGGTTCAATTATATCACGATCACTTCCAGTACCATAATTCCCTGATACAAGTGTTGGAGACACCATATTGTGACTGTAAGGTGATGCAGTGGGAGATGCAACAGAATCATTTGAGCTAAGGTCATTTGGTGCATGATTTTTTACATTTAGATGCATTTGAGATAAAGGGAAACATGTAACATCAAAGTTAGAAGGTAGATCGTTGGAATTTGATTTCAAGCTAAATGGAAAAATATTTTTATGAAACAATACATCCCTTGAAATATGTATTCTTTTTGTGGCAAGATTTAATACCCTGTAATCTTTTACCCCAAAAGGGTATCCCATAAAATCATGTGGGGTTGATCTAGGATCAAACTTGTCTTTGTGAGTTTTGAATGTGGCTGGGAAGCAAAGATAACCAAAATTCCTAAGGTGTGAATAAAGTAGTTTTTTTGGTCGAGTAATTCATATGGGCACTTGTTTTTTATAGAGGATGATGGTAGTCTGTTATTAAGTAAGTTGAGGTGAGGATACATTCACCCCAATATTGTAAAGGGAGTTTGGATTGATATAACAATGCTCTAGCTATTTTAAGGAGGTATTTGTATTTTCTCTCTACTATGTCATTTTGTTGAGGTGTATAACGGCAAGTCTTTTGGTGTATGATTCCTTTACTTTGGAAAAACATGATGCTGACAGCAATAACAAACTCCAGACCATTATCTGTTCTAACTGTCTTAACGATAGTCTGAAATTGATTTTCTACCATAGCAACAAAAGCTTTGATGATATGCAAAGCATTCCTTTTACAAGTCAGAAGATGCATTCCTTTTACAAGTCAGAAGATGTGTCCATGTGGACCTGCTGTAATTATCTACAAGGGTAATGAAATGCTTATAGCCATCATGAGTTGGAATGTGATTGGGACCCAAAGGTCTACATGTAATAGCTCAAAGGTTTTAAGTGTGTTTGTGGTGTTTGGTGAAAAGGGGTATCTGCTATGCCTGGCCATTGGACACACATGGCAGAAAAATGGTTATTTTTATGCAAAGGTAGTTGAAATAGCTGAGATGCCCCTCATTTTGACAAAAGGCACATGGCCCAATCTATTATGCCACAAAATATCTACATTATATTTCTCAGAAGCAGATGCACTTGGAACATGACTACAAGGTTTATGTATTTCAGAAGAAGAGTAAGAAGAGGCATTTGAAATAGAACATTCATTTTTATTGCTTGAAACAGTAGTTCCTACAATTGGACTACACATTATTTCTATTGTGTGTGGAAGTAGTGGTGGATTCACACGGTGAAGTGTGAGAACTATGTGATGAAACAGTAGTGTCAAGTGAGCAGAAGGAAAGATTGAATTATCATTACATGAATTTGAGCAATGGAAGTAAAGGCTGCATTGACTTCACCAATATCCAGTGGCCTTTTCAATGAAGGGCCATGTAGAAGAAGACATGAAAATTTTGCGAATACAACTATGCAGTCTAGTTGCACGGTTAGGGAATGGACAGAAATCAAATTAAATTTGAAACTGGGCACATAAAGTAATTTTCTTAGAATGAATTTTGGACTAAGAATCACATCACCAATAAGTGTCACCTTCACTTTGTATCCATTGGGCAGTGAAACTAGGTAAGGGTATACTAAGGTTTTGGTATTGCATAGTAATATTCCATTACAGGTCATATGGTTTGTGGCCCCGGAGTCAAGAATCCACGAGTCAACATCTGATTTAGAATGTTCACACAACTGATTACTATGCTTAATAGAAGAGGAACATGCAACAATACCTGCAAAGTTTACAGCTCCTCCAGTCAGGTTCATGTCCCCTAGCTTCTCCTTTGCGTTTCATGTTTGAAGCTTTTCCAAAATGCTGAGAAGCTGTCCATAGTGTTCTTGAGTTAGGTGCTGCATAATCCTTCCATGTTCATGAGGACCTCCTTCGATTTTTGGAACACTAGGCTCTTCATTTGGTGCTCCAAATACATTTGATGCAATTCTCTTTCCTTTATTATTATTGCCGTAATTAGGATACTTTGAATTCTAAGGGTATCCGTGGAGTTTGAAGCACTTGTCATTAGTATGTCCTGGCTTCTTACAATACTCACAAAATAGGCGAGACTTATTTGATGAATATCCTCCCCTATTTGCATTGTTCCCAATATTGTATCCACTTTACTATAATGGTCTTGAAATTGTTGTTTCCAGCACTTGCATTAAGAGATGCAGATTCCATCACAAATTAATTGTATGGCTTAACTTCCCTCTGTTTTTCCTCTTGAATGAGTATAGAAAATACTTGTGCAATACTAGGTAGCGAGTTCATCATTAAAATACTGTCTCTTAACATAGTGTGTACTTCATTCAGCCCCATTAGGAACTGAATTAATCTTCTATCCTGTACTGCCTTGTGCATGTTTGCCTTAGCTCCACAGGTGCAGGCTTAATTGCATTGAGCATGTGCATTTTGGGTATTGAGTTCTTCCCAAAGTTTCTTCATTTTGGTGTAGTAGCCAATGTGTCACGACCCTAAACCCAGAACCGGTCGTGATGGCGCCTCTCGTGAAAACAAGGCCAGCCGACACAAACCCCAAGTTTAGTTAACAGATATAATGATTCATAATCAAGTCATTAATAATGATAAATCCCAAAATAAAGCGAAATATATCAACTGCAGAAATAAAACACAGCCCGACATCGGGGTGTCACAAGTCACGAGCATCTACTAAGGTCTGAACACAACTAAGAATCTAAAATGTACTAGATACAGTATAAGGAAGACAAGAGGGAGAAAAGCAATGCTGCGAACGTCGGGAAGCTACCTTGCTAACTCCACTGACTCTGCCACTGCGCAATCAATACCCGCTACCGGGTTCAGAACTACCTGAATCTGCACACAAGGTGTAGGGAGTAATGTGAGTACGCCAACTCAGTAAGTAATAAAAGTAAATGAAAGCTGAGCAGTAAGAAAACACGTAAGCCACGTTATAACGCTCCAGCAAATGCAGTACATTTCCAAAATAGTACAGAAATCATTTACTTCGTAAATCAAGCTCAATTTCAGTAAAATCTCTTAAAACAACTTTCAATAGTTTCAAACGAGTGATAAAAAAGTGAGTAAAATAATAGAAACGTAAACATCCCCTCGGGCGAAACATGTACCATAAACCGCCCCTCGGGCATAATATCATCAGAACCAGCCCCTCGGGCTACCTCACAATCACTCGTAATCAGCCCCTCGGGCATAACATGAATCAAGAACCGCCCCTCGGGCAACATAGATCAAGAACAACCCCTCGGGCTTCAATATGAAACAACAACAGACCCTCGGACTACAATACAATACACACAGGGTACCCGCACTCACTGGGGTGTACAGACTCCGGGAGGGGCCCCTTACGGCCCAAGCGCAATATCAAGCCATCTCGTGGCATAATCAATCCGGCCCTCGGCCTCACATAACAAACAGAATCATCACACTGGGTACCCGTGCTCACTGGGGTGTAGAGACTCCTGGAGGGGCCCCTTACGGCCCAAGCGCAATATCAAGCCATCTCGTGGCATAATCACATAGGCTCTCGGCCTCATATCAACAAGCCACCTCGTGGCGTACAAATCTCAAGCTCTCGGCCTCATAATCATAATCAGTGTATCATCGCTGCGGCGTGCAGCCCGTCCCATAAGTATTCTCACAACACAAGCCCTCGGCCTTACTCAGTCAGAATCTCATAAGCCCCTCAGGCAACAGTAAAACATGATGCTCAACTCAAATTATCTTTTAAAATATCATTTAAGGTGTTTAAAACAGAGTAAACATGGCTGAGTGTGAAAGCAATAAAATATAGCATGACTGAGTGCAAGTATAAAGTCAAAATAGTGAGGAAATGACAGTAAAAATCCCCTAAGGGTCCAAATAGTTGGCACGAAGCCCAAATATGGCATTTAGCCCAGAACATGATAACTTTTAGCAATTTGCAATCAAATACACAGTAAAACAGTCAATAGGGATGGACCAAGTCACAATCCCCAACGGTGCACGACCCCACGTTCGTCATCTAGCGTGTGCGTCACCTCAAAGTATCACAACGATGTGAAATTCGGGTTTTCATACCCTCAGAATAGTATTTACAATCAATACTTACCTCAATCCAGTCCAAACTCTAGCCCGCAATGCCTTTGCCCCTCGAATCGGCCTCAACCCGCGTCGAATCTATCCAAAATCAGAATCGCGACGTCAAAATATGCTA
This sequence comes from Nicotiana attenuata, assembly GCF_001879085.1. Classification (NCBI taxonomy): domain Eukaryota; kingdom Viridiplantae; phylum Streptophyta; class Magnoliopsida; order Solanales; family Solanaceae; genus Nicotiana; species Nicotiana attenuata. The sequence goes on from NW_017672363.1 coordinate 33,345, forward strand.
AGGGAACGAAGCCCATGCAAAAATAATCAATTTACAACATAAATTCCGAAATTAACCAAACCCGATCCCCGGGCCCACGTCTCGGAATTCGATAAAATTTACATCATTAGACTCCTTATCTTCCCACGAGTTCATACATATCAAAAGTTTCAAAATCCGACCATAAATGGCCCCTCAAATCCTCAGGTCTAGCTTTCCAATACCAAGCCCTAGTTTCCTTAAATTTTACCCTTAATTTCCACTAATATCATGATTAACCAATGGAAAAATGATCATAAATTCAAGTAATGAAGCTTAGGGAACTTACCCAACTGATTCACCTCGATTTTCCCTTGATTTCACTACCCTAGCTCGTTTTCCGTTTTCAAAAATGGAGTACTTAGCCAAAAATTCGCAAAGGAAACATTATATACTTATGGCCCAGGGATTCCGCATCTGCCGCCCTGATAACGCTTCTGCGGTCCATGAACCGCTTATGCGGTCATCACTTAAGTCGCCTCCCGCACCTACGACCCTCTCTCCGCATCTGCGGTCGCGTAAGTGCGGTTCACATACCGCATATGCGGTTTCACTCAACCCAGTCTTTGGCCGCATCTGCGGCGCCAACCACGCTTCTGCGATACCGCACCTGCGGTCCCCTAGCCGCTGGACAGCAATAGGACATCTTCAGCTGCCAAAACCAACTTCCAAACTTTCCGCCAACCATCCGAAATCACCCCGAAGCCCCAGGACCTCAACCAAAAGAACCAACAAGCCATATACTACTATTCAAACTTATACCAATCTTCAATACACCTCAAAAAACATCAAATCAACCAAAACACGTCGGATTCAAGCCTAAGGTTCTCAAAATCTTCCGAATTACGCTTTTGATCAAAAAGTCTGTCAAAGCCTGAAATTTTGCACACACATCCCAAATGACACAACGGACCTACTGCAATTTCCGAAATTCCATTCTGACCCCTATATCAAAATCTCACCTATCAACCGGAAAACGCCAAAATTCCACTTTCGCCAATTCAAGCCTAAATCTACTACGAACCTCCAAAATACATTCTAATCACGCTCCTAAGTCCCAAATCACCTAACGGAGCTAACCATATCATAAAAATCCAAATCCGAGATCAAATACTAACAAGTCAAGACTGAGTCAAACCTTTCAAATTTAAAGCTTCAAGCTGAGAATCATCCTTCCATATCTATTTCGATTAACCTGAAAACCAAAACCGACGATTTACATAAGTCACAATACATAATACGGGGCTAGTCATGCCCGAGAACTGGCGAGCGAAGTGCAAAAGCTCAAAACGACCGGTCGGGTCGTTACATCCTCCCCCACTTAAACATACGTTCGTCCTCGAACGTGCCCGTAGTTGTTCCAAAAGCCAACAAGTCGCTGTATAACCTTACCATGCAGATACCCGGCCTACTACCAAGCTACCCCATTTATCCGAGTTTCTTCTGATTTACCTTCAACTTGATACTTCACTTCTTCTTGCTATAACACCACAATTCCTCAACCAGACTCACCATACGAGACCCAAGCATAAAACCACACCGTCTAAGGCTCATAAACCGCTGAATACTCTCTTAAATATTTCCAAAAGCACCACATTCAAAATACCTACCCTGAAGGGACTTTCTGCGAATCCAAAGCCATTACCTTTACCTTCCCGATACTGATATATATAGAATCCCATAATGATATACCGCGAGTCTTGACACCCTCCAATGCAAACCTCATTTTCTAGCCAAATGTACAACCTGAAAATCTCCAATTATTACATGTAAAATCTTGAACCCATTAGAACCTTTCTCGAGAGTCATCCACTCTACTCATATCGCAACTAGACTGATTAAATGAACCGAACACCCTGTGCCTCATTAGCACTCCGTACATCCTTTACTAATAACAACTCAAGTCATTCCACGATTCTCATACACCCATAAAGCATAACATAACCTTTATTGAAATTTCCTTTACTCGAGTCATCCCCGGCCTCAACCTCCGTAAGCCATAACTGATTCACAAATACGCCTCAAACTGGAACCATCATAGCAGATAACCGTGCAATCAACTAATCAATAGCAGACTCCCCCACTTGGCTCGAAGCCATAGATCAAAACACACAATAACTCATAATGAATATACTCTATAACTGCCATAACACCACAGTGAGATTAAACTCAATCCTTCATAAGCTCGTACAACACAGACCATCTAGTACCTCAAATCTTCTGCAAATCTCGCATTCGCCCTCGTAGCAGTCAAGCCCACCCTTTGAAGCGATCAAAATTAAAATTGAAACACATATATTTCATTGGTAAAAGAGGTCTTCCACAAACAACATAAGGATCACACAGCCTTCAGAACACTCCGCAGGAGATAACCCACCTGCTTCGCCTCAAACTAACATCTCTTTATACCCTTCCACCGCCATAAACATTACGCAATCACTTAATCTTCCTGATTCTGAACTCATATCGCAACGTGAAATCTACTTCGCTTCCCAACGAGGCAACATGAAAAGGTCCTCCAATCACACCCATAACTCGGTGCTATACTTCAAATCACGATGGAAATCAAACACCAAATAGTTCTTGCTGCCCCAAAGCAGACCTTTCTCGTCTCATTCAGCTCATATGAACACATCTCACAGTCACATCATACTCATCACATAGTCATCCAGCCATCAATTCCCTTAATAGGGACACAATCGAACATATAGATCCAGAAACACGCGCTCGTGCAATCAACAGCTCAGGGCTCAAGCTATAGGCAAAATCCGGCCTCAAGTCTTCCAGACCGGCCCAACATCAACACACAGAGATCACATCTCGTCCCTCGATCAGGGAATCACAAGCCATCGATGCACATCTGGTACTGAGCGCTCATGCACGCATACGAATGCATGTAAGGAATTCAAAGAGTTACATTTCAAGCTGAATCAAGGACGCACGATAAGAATTCAAGAAGGTCAAATTTCCTAAAGGTTTTGTAGCCTCCCGAGGATAAGCACAGACGTCTCCGTACCGATCCGCGAGACTCTACTAAACATGCTCATGACTCGCGAGACCTATGTAACCTAGGCTCTGATACCAACTTGTCACGACCCTAAATCCAGACCCGGTCGTGATGGCGCCTCTCATGAAGACAAAGCCAGCCGACACAAACCCCAAATTTAATTAAAAGATATAATGATTCATAATCAAGTCATTATTAATGATAAATCACAAAATAAAGTGAAATATATCAACTGCGGAAACAAAATACAGCCCGACATCGGGGTGTCACAAGTCACGAGCGTCTACTAAGGTTTGAACACAACTAAGAATCTAAAATGTACTAGATACAGTATAAGGAATACAAGAGGGAGAAAAGCAATGCTGCGAACGTCGGACAGCTACCTTGCTAACTCTACTGATTCTGCCACTGCGCAATCAACACCCACTACCGGGTTCAGAACTACCTGAATCTGCACACAAGGTGCAGGGAGTAATGTGAGTACGCCAACTCAGTAAGTAATAAAAGTAAATGAAAGCTGAGCAGTAAGAAAACACGTAAGCCACGTCATAACGCTACAGAAAAGCAGTACATTTCCAAAACAGTACAGAAATCATTTACTTCATAAATCAAGCTCAGTTTCAGTAAAATCTCTTAAAACAACTTTCAATAGTTTCAAACGAGTGATAAAACAATGAGTAAAATAATTGGAACGTAAACATCTCCTCGGGCGAAACATGTACCATAAACCGCCCCTCGAGCATAATATCATCAGAACCAACCCCTCGGGCTACCTCACAATCACTCGTAATTAGCCCCTCGGGCATAACATGAATCAAGAACCGCCCCTCGGGCAACATGGATCAAGAACAACCCCCTCAGGCTTCAATATGAAATAACAATAGACCCTCGGGCTACAATACATCAAACACATTGGGTATCCGGTCACTGGGGGTGTACAGACTCCGAGAGGGGCCCCTTACGGCCCAAGCGCAATATCAAGCCATCTCGTGGCATAGTCAATCCGGCCTTTGGCCTCACATAACAAACAGTTGCATCACACTAGGTACCCGCGCTCACTGGGGTGTACAGACTCCTGGAGGGGCCCCTTACGGCCCAAGCGCTATATCAAGCCATATCGTGGCATAATCACATAGGCTCTCGGCCTCATATCAACAAGACACTTCGTGGCGAACAAATCTCAGGCTCTCGGCTTCATAATCATAATCAGTGTATCACCGCTGCGGCGTGCAGCCCGTCCCATAAGTATCTTCACAACACAGGCCCTCGGCCTTACTCAGAATCTCAGAAGCCCCTCGGGCAACAGTAAAACATGATGCTCAGCTCAAATTATCTTTTAAAATATCATTTAAGGTGTTTAAAACAGAGTAAACATAGCTGAGTGTGAAAGCAATAAAATATAACATGACTGAGTGCAAGTATAAAGTCAAAATAGTGAGGAAATGACAGTAAAAATCCCCTAAGGGTCCAAATAGTTGGCACGAAGCCCAAATATGGCATTTGACCCAAAACATGATAACTTCTAGCAATTTGCAATAAATACGCAGTAAAACAGTCATTCGGGATGGACCAAGTCACAATCCCTAACAGTGCACAACCCCACGCTCGTCATCTAGCGTGTGCGTCACCTCAAAGTAGCACAACGATGTGAAATTCGGGTTTTCATACCCTCGGAACAGTATTTACATTCATTACTTACCTCAATCCGGTCCAAACTCTAGCCCGTGACGCCTTTGCCCCCTCGAATCGGCCTCAACTCGCGTCGAATCTATCCAAAATCAGAATTACGATGTCAAAATATGCTAAGGGAACGAAGCCCATGCGAAAATAATTAATTTACAACATAAGTTCCGAAATTAACCAAACCCGACCACCGGGCCCACGTCTCGGAATTCGATAAAATTTACATCATTAGACTCCTTATCTCTCAGCGAGTTCATACATATCAAAAGTTTCAAAATCGGACCACAAAGGCCCCTCAATTCCTCAAGTCTAGGTCTCCAATACCAAGCCCTAGTTTTCTCAAATTTTACCCTTAATTTCCACTAATATCATGATTAACCAACGGAAAAATGATCATAAATTCAAGTAATGAAGCTTAGGGAACTTACCCAACTGATTCACCTCGATTTTCCCTTGATTTCACTGCCCTAGCTCGTTTCCCGTTTTCAAAAATGGAGTACTTAGCCAAAAATTCGCGAAGGAAACATTATATACTTCTGGCCCAGGGATTCCGCATCTGCGGCCCTGATAACGCTTCTGCGGTACCGCTTTTGCGGTCCATGAACCGCTTCTGCGGTCATCACTTAAGCCGCCTCCCGCACCTGCGACCCTCTCTCCGCATCTGCGGTCGCGTAGGCGCGGTTCACATACCGCATCTGCGGTTTCACTCAACCAAGCCATTGGCCGCATCTGTGGCGCCAACCACGCTACTGCAATACCGCACCTTCGGTCCCCTAGCCGCTGGTGCGGTTATGACAGTAATGGGACATCTTCAGCTGCCAAAACCAACTTCCAAACTTTTTGCCAACCATCCGAAATCACCCCGAGGCCCCCGGGACCTCAACCAAAAGCACCAACAAGCCATATACTACTATTCAAACTAATACCATTCTTCAAAACACCTCAAATAACATCAAATCAACCAAAACACATCGGATTCGAGCTTATGGTTCTCAAAATCTTCCGAATTATGCTTTTGATCAAAAAGTCTGTCAAACCACGTCCGAATGACCTGAAATTTTGCACACACATCCCAAATGACACATCGGACCTCGTGCAACTTCCGAAATTCCATTCCGACCCCTATATCAACATCTCACCTATCAACCAGAAAACGCCAAAATTTCACTTTCGCCAATTCAAACCTAAATCTACTACGAACCTCCAAAATACATTCCGATCACGCTCCTAAGTCCCAAATCACCTAACGGAGCTTACCAAATCTTAAAAATCCAAATCCGAGATCAAATACTAACAAGTCAAGACTGAGTCAAACCTTTCAAATTTAATGCTTCAAGCTAAGAATCATCCTTCCATATCTATTCCGATTAACCTGAAAACCAAAACTGACGATTTACATAAGTCACAATACATAATACGGGGCTAGTCATGCCCGAGAACGGCGAGCGAAGTGCAAAAGCTCAAAACGACCGGTCGGGTCGTTACATCCTCCCCCACTTAAACATACATTCGTCCTCAAACATGCCCATAGTTGTTCCAAAAGCCAACAAGTCATTGTATAACCTTACCATGCAGATACCCGGCCTACTATCAAGCTACCCAATTTATCCGAGTTTCCTTCTGATTTACCTTCAGCTTGATACTTCACTTCTTCTTGCTATAATTTCTCTGAAGATTGCTATATTTTTGGGGTATTTTTTGGTTGAGAATCTTTTTTATAACTGAAAATACAAATTTTATGTGTTATAATTGAGTTTGATGAGTTATATTAGGAGTCTATTATGTTAATTGATTCACTTTCCGTTTTAAAAGCAGTGTAATGCCTTTTTTCACGCCGTGAATACGGTCGAATACAATAATCTGTCCAGCTGTAATCCCATGTTTCACTCCATGAATACACTCGAATACAACAACTGATTAGCTGGACTTCCCTTATTCTCGCCTATTTTTGCTACTGTATTCATGGATACAATAGCTTAAATACATCAAATATATCTTATAACCACATAAAAGGTATCTATAATCTGTAATATAACAAATGGTATCTATAGATGGCTAATTACTACAAAAAGATAGTGCTTTATAAAAATTTCTCTTTAAGAAAAAGCTATTGGGTTCGCCCCTGCCCCTTTTTGTAGTATCCTACCATTAATATAGATCCTAAATTATTGATACGTAATTTTCGCAATTAATGCAGAATATGGCTAAATATATGTTCGTATCTTACGTATACGCAATATTACAATTAATCAATATATCTCTTCGTACAGGTTACCATATTTCAACGACATCGAAAGGGCCAAAGTAAATTTTATCAAAAACTAATGCACCAGAAGTGCTATTATGCTAACAAATTATAGGAGGCGTGTAAGGAAAATAGTGAAATGGTCAAAAAAAGTAAATGATATACCATAAAGAAAGAAGAGAAAATCAAGCTTAAGATCTGCAAATAAGATTCACAATCTCCAGAGACGCACAATAAATATAAAACTTACATTAATTTTCCATAAATGTTCTGAACCCTCAACCATAAGTTAAGAGAAAGAATTGTTATTAGACGCCCTTTCATAACCTCAACACATTAGACAATGGCCAAACCTAGCGTCTCAAAACCCCTTCATGTCGTCTTATTCGTTGTGTTCATTCTCTCAGGTATTTACTTTCATTCACTTAAACTCCAATTAACCAGTAATATATTAAAACTAGAAAACTTACCTGCGCTTCGCGCAGTCGATAATAAGACTATTAAACTACGACTTTATTACAACAAATTTTCTCACATCATATTATTAAATCCCAATAAATGTAGGCATATATTATATTTTTCTGGAAGTATTTAAGCAAATTGTTTATTGAAGTATTTATTTTTGATACATAGCAAGTACAATGCCTTCAGAATCATAAAATACACATGTAAGTAGCATGTCTTTGTATCAACAAATGTTATTTCAAGTTAACAAAAATATAATATTGTAAATTCTTTTGCAACAATTTATCTTAGTACACTTATCGATGAGTTTGAAGGCTTGAATTGCAGAATGAAGCCTTTCTTGATCTATCTAATGAAAATTAGGTGATCATGTAAGAAAATATGATGGTGTTTCAGTTATGAAAATGTAAAAGCCTAAAATTGATGATGGTACTGTTTTCCAATACATAAAGTTGAATGATATACTTGATGATGGTACCGTTTGTCATTTATCTAAAACTGAATGATATGCTAATGTCATTTTTTATAGTAATAAATAAATATTCAATTTAGAAAATAAAAATCCCTAATTATACAGTAATAATTGGGTAATTACTCTTTTTTATGGATATTCTATTATTGATATCTCCTCCTTTTTCCTTCTTCACTTCTATCAGAAGTTATGGAGCTACAATGAAGGTCCTAATTTAGGTTAACGAAATGAGTAACTAATCTTATTAAAATATCACAAAAATATGAACAAAATGTACATAAAGGTCTGAGAAAAGTGTCCGTTCACCTTTCCTAAGACCATCTTTAGGACTCTTGGATGACGATGACACCATAGATAATTAAATATGTTACTACTACCTTTCAAGTTTGACTGGCCACCTTTGAGTTCGCTCTTGGACTCCTTCCGTCTAGCGAAATTACATTTGTACTCAAAATTTGTACTTTTTTTTCAGCCTCTAAAAGATGACACAAAATAATACTCTAAAATTTTGAGTTCTGAAAATTAATCTGTCGATAACATGTTGACAGAGAATTAGGGATCTTGTAGCTCTCTTCCATCATAAAGGCAAATTTACATTCCAAAAGAAATGGGAAAGACTTCTATCTAATATAAGAGACGCATGGTTAACTTGAGCAAAAATGTACATATAGTATCCTTCCAAATAGGAGAGCTGCTACCAAGTACCAATGCGTCAACAGTGCTTCTCAGTTCTCACTGCAAAGAAAAAAAAATAAGGAACAAAAAGAGAAGAAAAGAAATATCTAAGTTTTCGGATATAAGTTGACAAAGAAAATATTATTGTGTAGTCATATTTGAGCTCAAGTACAAATAAAAATTCAGTACAACTTGTGTTACACAGATTCACTGGAACTTACCTTGATGAGAGCAACCCTCTTTTCTTTCACTATTTTATCTTTTTACCATATCATTGATGTTAGAGATTCAAAAACATCTTCATCCTAAGGAATTATAAGATTCATACCAATTGGGGTATTGCAATGAAAGAGAAGAGGAAATGCCTATGAAAGGGAAACGACAACTGATTTGCATTTTAAGCTAGAATTGGAAGGAAAAGGGCCATGCATTAATAGTCATAACTATTGTATATTTAATTCATTCCAAAAAGAAGAAAACGGAAGCAATACAAGGAAAATAGAGAGATTTCAGGGAAGTAATAACAAATAGCATTAATAAGGAAAGAGATAATCGGGCAGCTTTAAATTTTTATTGTTTTTTATGATGAAAAATGAGGATAAAAAGCAAAAAATTGAGAAAAAAGATAAATAGGGTTCCTTGCATATAAGAGGTGCCACATCACTCTTTCATTGCCCTCCTTTATATATATATAGATCATCAAAGAGTACGTCTAATTCTTTTAATTATAAAAATTATTAACGACCGCACATAGCGCGAGCAAATTAACTAGTGTTAAGGATAATTGTGATCCAATAGATGAAAGAGAGACATTTGAAAGCATAAAAATAACGTTAAAAGCAATTATGATCCAAATAGATGGAAGGAGGCCATTCTGTCCCTTTTCCGTAAACTAGGTGCCGTCACAATGCTTTATGGAGAGAGTTTTGGGTCGTAACAATTTTAATTAATTGAATTGGATTCTTTTGCTAAATAATTAATTAAAAAATTTAATTATTTGCTTTTAACATAAAAAATAATTTATTATATATAGATTCAGATCTTAATATTAGTTCATCATATTATTTTGTTATGTTTAAGCCATTTAACGCAAATGCACCATTCATATAGCAGAAGTAATATTTTACAATACTTGTAATCACGGTAGTAATTTACGAGTTGGTGTTGTTACATATCACTACAGGTAATTACGAAACTGTTGCTGACATCATTATTTTTCTTGGAAGGAAGAGTGTGATTGACATTTCTGTCTTGGAAGAAGAGAAGACAGATATATCAATAAATGACTACTACAGATGTATAAGTAAGATTATACTGACGGTAGTAATTTTCGAATAGATGATTTTTTCTTGGAAGGAAGAGTGTGATTGACATTTCTGTCTTGGAAAAGGAGAAGACACTGTGATCTTGGTCAAAAGTTTTCTACTGATTAGTTAATAATATCGGTAAGCTCAACAATTCGTAACAAACTTCCGTCATTAAATGTGCGGTAGTAAATTACCTCATTTATTACAAGTGTAGTATTATTTTACTGCTAGAATGAAAATATCGTTATGATACGGAGGTAATTTACTACTGCACATTTAAAAACGGAAGTACTTTACGAATTGTTGAGCTTACCGATATCTTTGAAATATCAGAAAAGGACTACTATAGTTGTCATACTTATAATAGTATAGGTAGTAGTTTACTATAAATTCAATGACAGCAGTAATTTACGAATAGGTGTTTATTTCACAAGAATTAATTTTACATCGGACTTAATCATTTGATTTCAAGTATCGCTATATGAACTCCAAACAGTTTACATATGTCGTTAATACCATATTAACGACATATTAACAAAATTTAGTTTGATGTAAAGTTCTATTTTTCTTATTATGAATACAATTACAACTACAGTAATTCGTTTTCTAATTCACATCTTCAAGATATATATGGCAGCTTACTTTGTGAACATATTAATTACGATTTTTTTTTTGTAATTGTGGTTTATGCCAAAAAAGATATGATATTTTTTTTTTGAATTTGTATAAATCATTTTCTCTAATTTTTCTTTTTTCCTTCCAAAAAACCTGTAATGTTATTTAACTGAATAAGATATTTGACTTTGTACGGTTGAGGGGGTAATTAAGACCACGAATAGTTTAGGGTTGTAACTAACAATCCGTGTCAACTTTAGGGGTTTTATTTAGGTATTCTGCCAAATACAAAAGCCCTCCAACATTCCACTATTCAACAGGTACGGACGACGTCAAAACTCCTGTACATTACTGTTAAGCTCATTGAATTTACTCTTTCGTTACTGTGTTCTATTACTATATTGGGAGGAGGAAGTTGGAGGATATAATTATGCTTCATGATGTTGGTGACATTTTGGATATGACATATCAACTTATGGCTACTTGACCCTGGTCAACTCTCTATCCTATGCGCCGCTAACATCAGCACCGAAAAACTTGCTAGAGTCTCCGTTCGCCGTGGTCTCTATTCTGTGCATTATCTCGTCATACCCGAGCATTCTATTGGTCTGAGTTTAATTGAACAGCTGACTGAGAGGTTTGACATCCGTTCTCAATCATTTGATATTGGAGATTCTAGAATGTCATTTTGTGTGAAGGAGATGCAGGATTGCCTTGGCTTCCAATGTGTGGGCAAAAATATTGACATTCACCAATTGAGTGATAAAGGAATCAAACAGTCAACTTTAGTACTCAAAAAATATTCTCCTGATCTTGATTTAGGAAAAAATCTCAAGGACGGCTGCCCTCGAGAAAATTAGAACTCTTCCCATGGATGCTGACGGTTGGAAGGATGATTTTTTAAGGCTAGAGGCTTGAGGTGGAAGGGTCAAAATGCTGTCACAACTTTCCAGTTGCAGCAGATGAAGGCAACTTCAGCAAGAAGTAGTACCTTAGGAACTTATTTTGACTATATGATTATGTAGCAGCAATCTATTATATTTTGTGTAATCTTACTGTTCTTATTAAACTTGGTAAAGATCATTTGTTAGTGTCAATTCTACATAGCAGTAATCAATGATATGGCTATGCCTTTATTTTGTTTTGGGCAAACACCCTATAATTGGTGCTTTTCTGTCAATATTACATAGCAGCAATCTTAAACACTTCAACACAAGTCAGCTGTGCAAATTTTATAGCAGATCAAAATAGAAGTCGGTTGTACAGTAGTCAGGCAAACTAACACAAATTTATAGCTAACAGAAATTTATAACAAAAGTCAGCTGTATAAAAGTCATTTTAGCAACAGCAGCTGAAATTACATAGCAGTGCTAAGATTACATAGAACATTTCAGATCTAGTAGTTTCAAAACAGAAGCACCAACATTACATAACACTACTAATATTACAAAAGTGCAGCCAAATTAATCAACAACACCTAAAACAACCAAAGTGTATCAGTCCTACAGTTTCCATAAAACGAGCAACAATACAAGAACAATCATCAAAAGGATCAGTCTTCTTTTTGCTCGAACTTTCTCCTTTTCAAAAGCTTTGACTCTCTTTAATAAACCCCAAATTATTTTCTTTGCTTGAGTAGGCATCTCATCATCATACCAACAGAAATAATCACATCCACCCTTTTTATACAAATATCACAAACAAGTTTAATCAATTTTTATCAAAGAAAATAATTTATGAAACAGAATACAAATTAAGAACAAAAAATTTACCTTTCCGATTTTGCAAGCAAAGAACCTACGACCTGGGTTTAGTTGGGTCCAAGAAGTATTCAACTTTGGAGAAACACCACACTTACAAACTCGAGCGGCAGTGCAAGGTGACATTGACGAGTTCGTCTATTCCGATAAGTTCGACATTAATGGATATTATCTAAAGTTTCAACCTTAATAAATGTGGCAACAACAGAAACGAGAGAAAGAAGAGAAGAGAAGAAAGAAGAGAACAGAAACGAGAGAAAGAAGAGAAGAGAAGAAAAGAATTGACAAGAATTGAAGGAGAAGTGCTGGAGAAGTCTGAAATTGACAAAATTGGAATTTTAACAATTGGGAAAGGGATTAGGGTTTAAATAGAGATATATTATTTCACAATGTTACCGTTATGAGCATAATTGGGAAAGGAAAAATCCCTTCTTGGAATCCTTCACGCGCTTAAATAGGTTGTAAGTCACGCTATATGCCACCTGCACAAAACGTGTCTAATTGGTATAATAAATGCGAAATGAGTTCAGATGGAAAGAGGCCTAGTTTAAGTGTCTAAGTAAAAAATGGTGCCAACTTTAGGTGTCTCCATATGTATTCCCGAGACTAGGGGTGTACAAAGAAAACCGACAAACCACACCAACCCGATAATCCGAGTCAAACCGAGAAAAAAAACCCGACTATGGTTTGGTTTGATTTGGTTTGGTATTGGAAAAAAACCCCGACCATAATTGGTTTGGTTTGGTTTGGTTTTAGCTAAAGAAAGTCAAACCAACCCGACGTTACATATAGAAATTTTAGATATATTTAATATATAAATATACTTATTGTGATGTAATTTATAAATATTTCTTAAAAAAATTCATAATTTTATCTTTTAAGGTATTATTTCAAGGTTGGACTTAGAACTTTTGAATGTTCCAATAAGTTTTATAGCCATTAACATTAGTAAATTAAATAATGCTAACAAAAGCCCAAACCAAAATCAAATCAATATTAATGCTAACAAAAAACATTAAATTCAATACTACGAACGGGAATGTATTGAATATCTATTTTTTGTTTTGCAATAATTTTGATAAAAATGCATAACCTATTTTTATTTTTTCTTTAGCGTTTAGTCATATAATTAATACTCCCTTATTAGTCTACTTATTTTAGCATGACTTAGTACTTTTAGATTATGTTTATTTTATTATGGCTTTTTAATTAGCAATATTTATATTACATAATTTTATTGTCTTTATTGTTGAATATTTTAGGATAATGCCATGACACATCTCATATTTTTTATTATTTTCTTGTAAAATAATTTATATAGTTGTATCTTGCTATGATTAAAGAAATATTTTGAGCACAATTTATATGTTTTGTTCTACGAAGATTTTACCGGAAAAAAACCCGAAAAACCCGAAAACCCAAGAAAAACCGAGAGCGAAAAACCCGAGTTTTATTGGTTTGGTTTGGTTTTTAAATTTAATAACCCGACACAATTGGTTTGATTTGATAATTGTAAAATCCGAACTAACCTGACCTATGTACGCCCGTACCTGAGACTATGTATATGCTACATGTTCTCTCTTTTTTTTTCCACAATCCAAAGCGGAGTTGTCATTATGTCCCTGGTGTTACCTTTATCATAGGTGACAATGGCATCTTTTGAGACTACATCATTTAGACTGCTACTCAATTTGTCTAAATGTTGTAGTCTCAAAAGCTGCCGTTGTCACCTATGATAAAGGTGACCAGGAGCTCGGACAAAATACGCAAGGCTTTGGAATTTACAATGATTATTATTTTGTATCTGGAATTTATTAGTCCACAGAAGTATCATCATTATTCACTGGGTTATTATTGTTATCTAAACAGCTAATGTAATAACATTAAGTATTGAATAATATAGTAGGAAAATAAGGAACAATAGAGAAAAAATCAATTTTTTAATCATAAAAAAAGAAGGATAAAACTTATTCAAATTTGATATGAGAAAGTTTTTTTAAGTACGATAAAAGAAAGTTCATGATGTGGATAAGGCCATATAACTGAAGTTTAATTGATAAAATGAAGAGTTAAAAATAATAAATAATAAAAATAAATTAGAGATAATGAGAGGATATTTATACCAAGAATGGAATTTGATGATTGCAACTATGGTCAAGTAAGGCTTTTAGAGATAAAAAGGCGGGTGTATCTTAAAAAGACAATTATTTGTGGGGGGGGAAATGGTGTATTTTACAAATTAAATTACTTAATTAATGTGATAGTGCATTAATTAATGTGTTTACTACTACTTATGGCTATTCCAGCAGTAACGTACGACGGGTTATAATTGCCATGTGTATTAATATGTTACTAAAGTTAATAGTAAATTGCTAAGTGAATTTCAAATGCAAAAATGTCGTAAATTAATGTGTGATTGCTCATTGAATTCATCAGGCCCTAGGTCGTAATCTTTTGTAGTAATAAGCAGAGGCGGATCCAGGATTTGAGGCTTATGGGTTCCTACCATAATTTCAGATTAATATGCAATAATAATTGGGTTCACAGTAAGATATTTATCAATATTTGGTGAATTTCTTAATATAAATACAGGGTCTACGCAAGAGTTACTGAATTCCCGGGAACCCGCAATCTATACACTAGGACCGCCCCTGGTAATAAGTTATTCGGCTGCTAACATATCGTAAACTAATGTTACAGTTACCACACTCAGACAAAACAATTTTATTAGCTCAAAACTTGAACATAAGATAGTCTATTGAATTCAACAGGCCCGATGACGTAAATTACTATACAACCTGTAGTGTAAGTAATCCCGGAAATTAAGTAGTAAATTACTGATGAGGATCGTAATAAACTGCTTAAGGTTTCAAGTCGTAAGAACCTAGTGTAGATATCACCACAAATGATAGTAATATCGTCTTTTATGTTACTACCAGTAAAACAAAATATTCTTACCTTTAGGCTGTGTTTGGTATGAAGGACAATGCTTTCCTTGAAAATGAGTGTTATTATCACTTATTTTCCCATGTTTGGCTAGTGTTTGATTAGTAGAATAAAAAGTATTATTTTAGAAAATATATAATTTAGCAAACACTATGTGGGGTGGGGAGGGGGGGGGGGGGGGGAGGGGGGAATAAGGATTAAGGGGTGCATGTGGGTAGGGTTCCGCTTTCATCTTAAATCGTTGCCAACTTTATTAATGTTTTGGCCAGAATACATAGTTTTTTGCTCATACTAAAACTCTACCACCCCCAAGGCCCCAACCACACACCCCACGGCCCACGCCCACAGCCAACCTCTAGTTTCCCTACCCCTACTCCCCTCCATACCCCCCACCAATCTAACTCCCTACCCCCTATACCCTACCCACATGCACCATCATTTAAGATGGAAGCGGAATCAGTTTATTAGTTTTCGAGCTCTGGCAAGCCACGGCTTAATCTGAACTTACGGTAGTAATCTGAACCCCAACGCCCCAACGCACATGTACCATCATTTAAGATGGAAGCGGAATCAGTTTATCAGTTTTCGAGCTTACGCAAGCCACGACTTACTATGACTTACGGGATTAGCTCCACTGCGCCATCATTTAAGATGGAAGCGGAATCAGTTTATCAGTTTTTGAGCTCTGGCAAGCCACGGCCTACTATGACTTACGGGAGCAACGCCCCAAATGCACCATCATTTAAGATAGAAGAGGAATCAGTTTATCAGTTTCCGAGCTCTGGAAAGCCACGGCTTACTATGACTTACGGGAGCAACGCCCCAAATGCACCATCATTTAAGATGGAAGAGGAATCAGTTTATCAGTTTCCGAGATCTGGCAAGCCACGGCTTACTATGACTTACGGGATGGCTTACTATGACTTACGGGATTTGCTCCGCTGCATAGTAATCTAAACCCCAACGCACATGCACCATCATTTAAGATGGAAGCGGAATCAGTTTATCAGTTTTTCGAGCTCTGGCAAGCCACGACTAACTATGACTTACGGGATTTGCTCCGCTGCATAGTAATCTGAACCCCAACGCCCCAACACATCTAAAGGTGCCAACTTTGCACAAGCACGTGGCTTCTTTTAATTTAAGGAAGCCCTATTCGTTTTCAGCGGTCGGTGTGGGATGAAATATGGATCTCCTCATTTACACGTCATAAACTAATGTGTAAATACGTTAGTAATGGTTTCAGTATAAGTTAGCTATCATAGTAATAAGTTACTAAGATCTGCCAATACATCGTAAGCCCAGCTACATGTGTTTCTAAAAAGAAATAAAATAGTAATAAGTTACTAAAATCTGCAGTCAAGTGCCTGTGTATTCCCAAACCCTTGGCCCCTGTGTGACTACTGAGTTCAGTTGGACTCTGTGACTACTAAAGTACTTGACTGTGTGTATCACTACAACTTTTTTCAGACAACCTTTATTACCTTATTAATTGCTTTCATAAAAAGACTTTTAAGTCCAATCTTTAATAAATTTATTTCAATCCGTGTCCTGCACTCCCACTTCATTCTTAGTTAATAAGTTATGCCCCCTCTAGTATGTGTACTGCCTTGGGATCCTCTTGAGAACCCTCTGAACTCTGGCATACTGAGGCTGGCCTTTTCACACTGCACTGGTTCAATGTTTGGCTACTAAGTCTAGTTGTAAGCATTGCCCGGGGTCCTTGAGACCCTTAGGGAACTTTGATGCACCTAAACTCTGATTTGTCTATGGAAATGAGGCTTGAAAGTCCATTGGAGGCTTTTGGGAAATTTGGGCCTAATTGCAGGCTCTCTATGGAATAGCTTCTTGATTTTCTATTTTTTTATATAATTCATTTATTGGTCTGTAATAATTTGTAAACAGAAATTCGGGGGTACTTAGTAAAAAGGGGTGGGTAGATGTATGCTTTGTGGGGTAACATGGGTAGAAATCCTGCTCTTAGGATCTTACTTTTAAAAATCTGCCTGCTTCACTCAATAGAAAACATGCTCATAGGGATTTACTCTTTTAAAACCTGATTGCTTTGCCTAATAGAAATCATGCCTATAGGATTTCACTATTAATGTCGTTTGCATCATAATAGAAATCACGCCTATAAGGACTTCATTTCTAGTGTCGTTTGCATCAAACAGGAATCACGTTCTTAAGATTCTGCATTTTCGTCATGTTAGAAATCATGTTCATAGGGCCTCAAACAACCGTGTCTTTAATCATTTCAAATATAGACATCATGCCTGTAGGGATTGCCATCCTCAATTACGTCTAGTAGTCTAATTAGCCTAATGAGTCAATTTCATTTTCGTCTAGTTTACTTCTTAAAACTGGCCTTATTAAGTGATGACATTTTCTGAAACTAGTTCTTTTAAATTCGGCTTAACCTCATTAGATATCCTACTTACAGGTGTCAAAAAGGGTCTATTTTGAAAACTTATTTGTCTCTACATTAATATATGTACACAGTACTGCACATAGGCAAGCTTTAGGGTATTTTTCAAAACCTGCATTTCCCTGAAGTTGTTTCCATCGTTCAACATTTCTGATTCTAATAAGCTGTTTAAAAGGAGTCACTAGGCAACTATTAGGTCATAACTTCTGAATCTGAAAGTGGTCTATTTCTGCATAATCGCTTAGAAATCCTGCTTTAGGACTTTGATTAATAAAGAACTTAACTGTGTTTGAGTCGTGCTGCTTGTATGTTTGTTTGAGGAGGAAATCGTGAGCCTCTTAATTGCTCCCATTATGTGAAAGTCCTAAATGTTTTTGATTGTCGCTTTAGATTTTCGCCTTTAAAACCTTAGGGGTACGTCTAGAACCACCCATAGGTAGAGGTCCTAACACCCTCCGGGACCACTAAGAAGGGACGGGTAGCAGCACGCGATAGGAATCCGTGACCAACACTCGCTTTGCATGACCAATAAAGGGGTGGGAATGGTAGACATGGATATGATGACCGGTGCGCTAATTCCACGCGTAGCCCTTTTTCAAGGAGTGATTACCGGGCATTGTACTGATATGATCCTATAGGATGACCAACCTAGGACCTCCCTCTCCCCAAATCCTCTTTACTTGAAGCTTTATTTTCCTTTTTATACATGGAACCTGTTTAAATTCTTACTTTATTATTTGAGTTATACAATGCCCAACATGCTCTGCATGCAATTATTTGTTTCAACTGTTTGTTTATTTGGACTAATTTGTGAATATAAGTTCGACCGGGACCCACAGTTGTGGACCAAGAGGGGTGCCTAACACCTTACCCTCGAGGTTACCTCGAGCCCTTACCCTAATCTCTGGTAATACAAACCAACCCAAGAGTTAATTACTCTAGGTGCCCTAACGCACCTTAACTCGTTAGGTGGCGAGTCTTCAAATACCCAATTCCCAAAAGGAAATGAGTCATTACACCCCGTGAATGTCGAAACCCGGACTCCTCCCCGCGGAGGAGATGAAAAGGGGGCGCGACAGCATGGCGACTCTGCTGGGGATATTTTTAGGCTCTTACCATAACGAACTTGTCTTTACAAGTTAGTCCAAGCATGCTTTATCCTGTACCCTTCTCCTTTATTTGAATTTAACTATTTATTTTAAGCATTTATGATTCCCTTTATTACCCTGAAAACTGACTTGTCTTCTTGTTTTCCTTCCTCTGTAACTGTCTTTTCAATTATTTAAATGCTGTATAAATCATGCTCCACATCATATTCCACTCGTGTGTATCAAATCCTATAGCATGCTTTAATGAGTGGTTGCGCTCTTCCTATTTACTACCCTTAAATTTGGAAAGGCTTATTTGCGGTAAAACCAGTCGATCAGCGGTGCAGCCGACGGTTCCGTGCCTTCCCCCTCGAGTTGTCCGCTTGAGGGTACCAGTCTAAAACCCCATAGAAACCTTACTCTGTTTAAATTGTGCATGCATCATGGTCAAACCTAGTCGGGTCAGTTATATTGTCCACATAATGATCCTTTAAGATAAGCCTTATCCAAAGTCCATCGGGTTTTCAATAATCCCAACGGACGCAACCACGTTCTGTGCATTAATTTGGAGAACTAAATGCCGATATGATGATCATAAATGTATAAATAGTCGAGTCTGGTGGGGGTAAGGTCTAACCCTTTTGTTTTGTAGAAAATGAGGCATAAGGTCCCCAGCTTTGGTATGGTTAGCAAACCCTCACTCTTGCTAAACTGGTGGAGGAATCTTCCATCAAATGACCAAATCAATGAATGGAAAGAAAGGGCCGTCAAATCTAGCGAAAAGCTAGATTATCTGGATTACAGCCTGTTAGAATTGGAAGGAAAAGTGAGGAAAAGAGTCAACGACTGCTAGAGCGCTGAGGGAAACGAAGAAGGATACCTGACGAAGGCGTTCTTACTAATGAGCCTACGCGAGCTGGAGGATTTGATCAACGAGAATATTAAACATGAGGAAGGCCCTCTTGAGACCAAATAGATTTAGGCTTACTCGCTTTCTAAATGTAATAAGGCCAAGTGCCAATAGTAACTTATTTTTTATTTCAGTATCGTTTTGGGATTCATCTGTTCTTACATTATGAAATGAAGCATTTATTGGCATTAAAAGTTCTCCAAGTCTATTTGTCGCTAGGCCTACCACGGGCACAACGAGGCTCCCAAATTAGGACGCGAATTTATATTTCCGCACATTTGTTTAGATCCCGCAAACATTTCAGAATCCTTACTGACTTGTTTACCTTTTGTTTTTTTTTCTTTATTTTGATTATTCCCATCCCCTGAGGTTGCACATACTGGCATCATCAACATACCTAAAGGTCTTCCACCTCCTCTTCTTCCAAGTGATCCTAAAAGCAAAGGAGAAGTCAGAATAAATGATACGTTGCAGTGCAATAATTGAGGAGGAGGAGGAAGAAGGCCTCACCATTCAGACTGTGGCGAAGGGAGCTGTTCTTAGAAACTGGATCGTCACATCATCCCGAGCCCGCCGAGTCCCTGGGTAGCTTGGCAGAATTTATAGCCGTTCTAGGCATTTAAAATTTCCAGCAATTTTGTTTTAAGATTTCTTCGTTTCAAAATAAATGCCCGATCCACTGAGTCAAGCATTTGTTTGAACAATTTTCTCAATTTAATCAAATGCATTTATCCTTTATCATTATTCATTACTATTTTTATACTTTTCCCTTCTACAGTGTTATTATTACTTTTCCTGATGAACCAGTGACTGTGACATGTAATGAGGCAACGCAATATGAGGATAGTGACTCAGAGGAAGAAGATGAGATACCCGAGGAAATTGTCAGGGAAGTTGATAATTTTGAGAACAAGCCTAAGTCCAACCTGGATGAAACAGGAGCAGTAAATTTAGGAGATGCCGAGACCGTCAAAGAAACCCGCATCAGCATTCACTTGTCGCCAACAGAGAAGGAAGAATACATCCATTTTCTAAAGGAATATGAGGACATTTTTGCATGGTCGTATGACGATATGACCGGTTTGAGCACATCTATAGTAGCTCACAAGTTGCCTACCAATCCCATGTGCCCGCCAGTCAAGCAGAAACTCAGAAAATTCAAACCAGACATGAGTTTGAAAATCAAGGAGAAAGTTACCAAGCAGATCAAAGCCAAAGTTTTCAGGGTGGTTGAGTACCCAACTTGGTTAGCTAACATTGTGCCAGTTTCGAAGAAAGACGGGAAGGTCCGAGTATGTGTTGATTATCAGGATTTAAATAGAGCAAGTCCCAAAGACGACTTCCCGCTGCCAAATATACATATCCTGATCGATATTGTGCCAAGCATGAACTCCAATCCTTTGTAGATTGCTTCGCAGGTTACCACCAGATCTGGATGGACGAAGAAGATGCCGAGAAGACAGATTTTATTACGCCTTGGGGCGTATACTATTACAAGATGATGCCTTTCGGTCTAAAGAATGCTGGGGCCACTTACATGAGAGCCATGACAACCATTTTCCATGATATGATACACAAAGAAATAGAGGTGTATGTGGACGACGTCATTATCAAATCCAAGAGAGCCGCGGACCATATAGCGAATTTAAGGAAGTTCTTTGACAGGTTAAGGAGGTACAACTTGAAGTTGAACCCCGCAAAATGTGTATTCGGGGTTCCCGCAGGAAAGCTACTAGGATTCATTGTCAGTCACCGAGGGATCGAGCTAGATCCAACTAAAGTCAAAGCTATTCAGGAGTTACCACCACCCAAAAGCAAGAAAGACGTGATGAGCTTCCTAGGACGGCTCAATTACATCAGTCGATTCATAGCGCAGTCCACAGTAATATGTGAACCCATCTTCAAGATGCTGAGAAAGGACGCCGAGACAAGTTGGACCGAGGATTGTCACAAAGCTTTTGACAAGATTAAAGAATACATGTCCACACCGCCAGTTCTGGTCCCGCCAGAGCCAGGACGACCTTTGCTACTTTATCTATCCGTGTTAGATGGAGCCTTTGGATGTGTTTTGGGACAACATGATGAGACAGGAAGAAAAGAGCAAGCCATATATTACCTGAGTAAGAAATTCACACCTTATGAAGCACGGTATTCTCTGCTTGAACGCACTTGCTGTGCTTTGACCTGGATAGCCCAGAAGTTGAGGCATTATTTCTGTGCCTACACTACATATCTCATATCCAGGATGGATCCTTTGAAGTACATATTTCAGAAGCCCATGCCTACGGGTAAGTTGGCTAAATGGCAGATACTGCTGAGTGAGTTCGACATCATCTACGTGACTTAAAAGGCGGTCAAGAGACAGGCATTGGCATATCACCTCGCTGAAAATCCGGTGGGAGGAGAATTCGAACCCTTTAAAATGTATTTTCCTGATGAAGAAGTATCATTCGTAGGGGAAGACATTACCGAAGCATATGACGGTTGGAGGATGTTCTTTGATGGAGCCGCAAATTTCAAAGGAGTAGGCATTGGAGCAGTTTTGGTATCAGAAATAGGTCAACATTATCCCGTATCTGCTAAACTCAGATTTCCCTACACCAACAATATGGCAGAATATGAAGCCTGCATACTAGGGCTCCACATGGCAGTCGACATGAACATTCAGGAGTTGTTGGTGATCAGCGATTCAGATTTGCTTGTGCACCAGGTACAAGGAGAATGGGCTGCAAGGAATTCCAAGATATTGCCATATCTGCACCATGTGCAGGAATTGAAAAGAAGGTTCACAAAGATAGAATTCCGACATGTGCCCAGAATTCAGAATGAGTTCGCCGATGCATTAGCCACTTTATCGTCAATGATACAGCATCCAGATAAGAACTATATTGATCCCATTCCGGTAAGGATCCATTATCAGCCGGCATATTGTGCTCATGTCGAAGAAGAAACAGATGGAAAGCCTTGGTTTCAAGACATCAAGGAGTATTTATCAAAAGGAGAATATCCGAAGCACGCAAAGCACATTCAGAAACGCACGCTCCAGAGGTTGTCACATCATTTCTTCCACAGTGGAGGGAACTTGTACAGAAGAACTCCGAATTTGGGTTTGCTAAGGTATGTCGACGCAAATGAAGCTTCCAAGCTACTTGAGGATGTGCATGCTGGGACCTGTGGTCCGCACATGAACGGTTTCGTCTTGGCCAAGAAAATACTCGGAGCAGGTTACTTCCGGATGAACATGTCCGCAAATGCTTTCAATGTCAAGTGCATGCCGACATGATAAAGGTGCCGCCAAACGAGCTCAATGCAACAAGCTCACCTTGGCCATTCACCGCCTGGGTAATGGATGTTATTGGCCCAATTGAGCCCACTGCTTCGAATGGGCACATGTTTATTCTAGTGGCCATTGATTACTTCACAAAATGGGTAGAAGCTGCATCTTACAAAGCTGTAACCAAGAAAGTCGTCGCAAATTTTGTCAAGGATCGTATTGTCTGCCGTTTCGGAGTTCCTGAGTCCATTATTACTGATAATGCCGCCAACCTCAATAGTGATCTGATGAAAGCTATATGTGAGACTTTCAAAATCAAGCACAAGAATTCCACCGCCTACAGACCTCAAATGAATGGAGCCGTAGAAGCCGCCGAAAAAAACATTAAGAAGATACTAAGGAAAATGGTAGAGAATCACAAGAAGTGGCATGAGAAGTTACCCTTTGCTCTGTTAGGATACCGCACCACAGTTCGCACGTCAACCGGGGCAACTCCCTACATGCTAGTTTATGGTACCGAGGCTGTCATCCCAGCCGAGGTAGAGATTCCTTCCTTAAGAGTCATACAGGAAGCCGAACTCAGCGATGCGGAATGGATAAGGAGCCGCTATGAGAAATTGGCCCTTATCGATGGAAAAAGAATGAACACAGTGTGTCACGGCTAACTCTATCAGAACAGAATGTCCAGAGCTTTCAACAAAAGGGTCCAACCAAGGCAGTTCGCACCAGGGCAGTTGGTATTAAAGAAAATCTTCCCGCACCAAGATGAAGCCAAAGGGAAATTCTCTCCCAACTGGCAGGGTCCATACATGGTTCACAGGGTCCTAACAGGAGGAGCACTCATACTTGCAGAAATGGACGGAGAAATCTGGCCAAAACCAATCAATTCAGATGCAGTCAAGAGATACTATGCCTAGATTATTTCACATTTCTTTTCTAATGTAATTGAACTACACTTGACCCGATTCCCATTTAAGAGGGGATACGTAGGCAACCTTATGGTTTCGGTCATATCATATTATAATTTTCATTTTCCCCAAAAATCAGAAGCTGGGGCAGAATCTTGAGGAGGGTCCTCAAAATTCCAGAGCAAGTCCAGCCAATGTCGACATGCGTTAGGAGGCCAGTAATCAGTCAAGAACTGGGGCAAAATTTTGAGAAAGGTTCTCAAAATTCCGAGGAAGATTCAGCAAGATCCGCCATCCGAAGACGGTTAGAAGTCATCTACCAAACTGGGGCAGAATTTTGAGGAGGACCCTCAAAATTCCAACATAAGAGAGCTGCAATGCCTTCGAAATGTGTCACAGTCGCTAGTTCATCAAAGTTACTTGATATATCAATACACTTCCAAAAAAATTCTATTTTATCAATGAATGTATATTTTTCGAAAAATTCTATTTTCATAATAGTCAGGTACTACCTAAGGGAACTCGAAGGGGGGCTTCCAGAGCAGAGCAGAGCAAGACCGGCAGACGAAGCAAGAACCAACCTTCCCCCATGAAACTTACGATTTTTCTTTGAACGCAGGTACATTGATGATAGCATTCGTACACAGAGCAAATTCACCATCCATCCGGCCGTTAAATGCAAACATGTCCTAGCTAAAATATACTCCACCCTTATCTGTTATTTTCTCTTTGCATGAGTCTAATCCTTGACTCCATATTTGCATGAGTCTAAGCCCTGACTCCATACTTGCATGAGTCTAGTCTCTGACTCCACATTTGCATGAGTCTAATCCTTGACTCGAGTATCGTG
>NW_017672363.1:58126-89027 GCF_001879085.1 Nicotiana attenuata
TCCACATTTTGCATGAGTCTAATCCTTGACTCCATATCTGCATGAGGCTGATCCTTGCCTCCATATGTGCATGGGACTAAGCCATGTCCCGCATCTTGCATGAGGTTAAGCTCTACCTCCACATTTGCCTTCTCTTTGCATGAGTCTAATCCTTGACTCCGCATCTGCATGAGTCTAAGCCTTGACTCCACATCTGCATGAGTCTAAGCCCTGACTCCATACCTGCATAAGGCTAAGCACTACCTTCTCTTTGCATGAGTCTAATCCTTGACTCCATACTTGCATGAGTCTAGTCTCTGATTCCACATTTTGCATGAGTCTAATCCTTGACTCCATATCTACATGAGGCTGATCCTTGCCTCCATATGTGCATGGGACTAAGCCCTGTCCCGCATCTTGCATAAGGTTAAGCTCTACCTCCAAATTTGCCTTCTCTTTGCATGAGTCTAATCCTTGACTCCACATCTGCATGAGTCTAAGCCTTGACTTCACATCTGCATGAGTCTAAGCCCTGACTCCATACCTGCATAAGGCTAAGCACTGCCTTCTCTTGCATGAGTCCGGTCTGTGACTCCACATTTGCACGAGTCTAATCCGTGTCTCCCATCTTGCATGAGTCTGATCCCTGACTCCATGTTTGCATGGGACTAAGCCATGTCCCGCATCTTGCATGAGGTTAAGCTCTACCACCATATTTGCCTTCTCTTTGCATGAGACTAAGCTCTGTCTCCAATCCTGCATGAGTCTAAGCCCTGACTCCATACGTGCATGAGGCTAATCCTCGCCTCCTCATGTGCATCATGATAATCCTTGCCTCCCCACTTGCACGGGACTAAACACTGTCCTTCTTTACACCAATGTTGCTCTATTTTTCTACTAATCACCTGCTTGCTTTTCGATCGGGCTAACCTCTGCCCTTCATTTCACAAGACTAAGCCTTGTCTTGTTACATCATGTTATTGCATTTCATGGGCTAAAATATCGCCAATCTGTCCAAAGGCGTCATAGTCTAAAGTCATCATCCTCATAGCTGGAAGACACCATGCCATGGCCTGAGGATCCCCCAAATTTCAATATCATTATTCAAAGGCTTCATGGTTCAGAGGCACTATTTTCATGGCTCGAGAACATCATTTCATGGCCTGCGAATCCCTCATTAAACAATTCATGGCCCAGGACGTCATGGTCCAAGAACGCCATCTTTAACCGTCCGAAGACAACCTTCATGATCCAAAGGGAATCTGCATCATATTTAAGTTTTCGCAAATATATTTGCAGCATCTTTTATTTGCAGGTAACCAGCAAACAACCGCTATCCTAGGAGGAGCGACCTCGCTCCAGTTCCCTCTAACCGTCCCGAACCTTAACCGTTCACCGTAGCCGCTTCCGCATCTCGCGTCCGTCCTCACAATAATTTCATCGGCATAATCCGCAGGTGAGTCCAAAACTACACATGGCCTGATTCCTGTAAAACCAAGGATATGTAGGCAACTCGAAAACCGGAGTTCAGCCTCCGTCTTCTGAAGCATCCCATTCGGTCAAAATTGGCCATCATTTCTTTACCCGAAAACTCTTTCATCCTTCCCAGGTAAAGAGGGGCAGCTGTTGATACCCAATTTTTCCCTATATATTTTAAATATGCACAAAAGCTTTCAAAATAGCATATATATGCATATATAAGCATGCACAAGGCTTTCATTATTTTTCACATAATTTTAAGGGTTTAAATTGATTTATTTTCCCCCTTTCTATCCATAAAATCCCCAATAATTATTTCCAAAATTATTGTTTTGATAATTCATTTATTTGATTTCTATACTTATACCAAAATATGGCTAACGTAATTTTTTTATGTATTTTTACAATTATATTTAGTATTTTTTTAAGCTAAATTGCATATAATTGTAATGTTAGCCCATTTTAAAATATTGTTGTATTTTATATGCATAAAATTGGCCCCTGTATTTTTAAAATGTTAATTATGTATTTTAAAACATTTTGTCACCTTAAATTATTTTCCAGATATCACTAATTATTTATTAAAATTAAAATAGGGAAAAACTGGTTATTTAAATAATAGCCAAAATTTGGCTTTCAATTGTAGCCAAAATCGGACCAATTCCCAGCCCCATCTTCTAATTAAATAGCCCGACCCAAACCCAATTACCCCTACCCGACGCAAGCCATTTTAATTCCTGGCCGTTGATCTTTTAGATCAACGGTCCTCGTTCTTCCTTTCCTTTTTAATTTTGAGAGACCACAAACCCTAAATCATTTCTTCTAAACCGCCGCCTTCAGATGCTCTGTCATCTCCACTCTTCTCTCAAACCTAACCCTATACTCCTCCACTCAACTCCTTCTCCGGTCATCTCCGGCGACTATCTCTCATACCCCAAACCTCTAATGGTCACTCCACCGCCTTGCTCATCATCTCTAAGGCCCTCAAGGGTCCTGGGCCATGTCGATTGGGACCTAGTCTTTTCGATTCTGTTGTTCGAGGCTTCTCTGGTGTGATTTTGGGCTCACACCATAGGTGTTACGATTTGTGAGGTTACAACAGGTTCTTTTGATTTCTATTTGGGTTTCCTTTGAAACCCTAACTCTCTTCTGAATCTCTCAAATTCGTGTTATTTTCATGCTTTAAGCCTGTTTCCTTCTATGATTTGCATATTCTCGAGCTTTCCTCTGAAAGATCCTCTACTCTAAACCATTTTAATTTCGTTGAAAACTAGGGGGTTTTTTTCGGAGTTCTTTCTACACCTGTTTTAACCGATTTCCTTATGGTTAAACCTTTTTCCCTTGTTTATTTTGACCAATTTTATGTTCCTACTACTTTTTAAACATGACCCTGTTAAAAGCCCTAACTTTGAAAGATTTTCATTACTTCGTTTATATGTGTGCTAGCATGACTTTCTCAACCTCCTTTCTGTGTGTTAGTATGATTTTCTCTACTTCGTTTCTGTGTGTTAGCCTGTTTACCTGATTCTTGTTAATCTCTTGTGGTCCCCCATGCTTCGAATATGTTCTGCTGAATCTTTAGCCTATTTATATCATCCCTATATGATTGTGTTTGCTCATCTCTCGTTTCTTCTTGTCTATATAACTGACCGTGTTTGTTTGCTACTCCTGTTCATTCGTCTCTATTTATATGGTGAAATATACAGAATCATGACTCCCCATGATTGACTCTGATTTTCCTTAATTGATGGTGATTGAAAGTTCTTCTTTTAAAGCCCTAAAAGCTTTACCTCGTCTGTTTAAATTAACTGATTTCATTACCTTATTTACCATGGTACTTTGTTTACTTAGTCTTTCCTTAGTTGGGTTTTTTCTAAATTTGGTCCTAATTGACTACTCTATGCCTACTAAACCTTGACTCGTTCCTTATTTAATCATGCACTGATTCTTCTTCCTGCTTTATATGGTACTGAATCTTTCCGTTTGATTTTGATTCCCTTAACTTAAGGAAGTACTTCCTTGATTTTCCGATTGATTGATTCTGAGTTCTTAAATTAGTGTACTACTATGATTTTTTACCTTATTCCACTACCTATTTTCAACTATAAATACTCTAACTCTGTCACAAACAAGGGACCGGCACTTAGCTTTCAAAAACTCCTCTCGTATAAAAATCTCTGTTTCTCTTTCTTCCTTTTGTTATTTGCTACTATTAACCGGCTGCAAGCCAAGGCTAATCATCTGTACCCTTTGGTTCTTTCATTCTGCTTGCTTCTATCTTCACTAGTATGTCCTAGTTTAACTTAAAGCCTCAACAACAACATGTTTCTCTTCTTGTTTCAGTTTCTTTTATTTCTAGCCTGCTTTTACTTGTGGTTCTGTTGTGAAGTTTGTAGTTAGGCTATATTATCAGCATGATAGTATGACTCCCCTCCCTTTTTTAATTCATGTATTCCCTTGTGTGATTCAAACATGCCTGGACAATTGTTCTCTTTACTTGTTGTGTGCTTACCATTCTTATGAATCTTAAATCCCTATCCCCCTCTATGAGTCTATGTTTTTCCTGATTGGTTTGTGATTATGCTAGTTTCAACTATTTCTGAGCATGTCCAAAACCAGTCCAAATACCCTTGCTGGGGTTATGTGTTTGCAGTCAAATGCCTGTGTATTCCCAAACCCTTGGCCCCTGTGTGACTACTGAGTTTTGCTGGACTCTGTAACTACTGAAGTACTTGACTGTGTGTATCACTACAACTTTTTTTCAGACAACCTCTATTACCTTATTAACTGCTTTCATAAATAGACTTTTAAATCCAGTCTTTAATAAATTTCTTTCAATCTGTGTCCTGCACTCCCACTTCATTCTTAGTTAATAAGTTCTGCCCCCTCTAGTATGTGTACTGCCTTAGGATCCTCTTGAGAACCCTCTGAACTCTAGCATACTGAGGTTGGCCTTTCCACACGGCACTGGTTCAATCCTTGGCTACTAAGTCTAGGTGTAAGCATTGCCCGGGGTCCTTGACACCCTTAGGAACTTTGATGCACCTAGACTCTGATTTGTCTATGGAAACGAGGTTTGAAAGACCATTGGAGGCTTCTGGGGAATTTGGGCCTAATTGCAGGCTCTCTATAGAACTGCCTTATTAAGTGATGACATTTCCTGAAACTAGTTCTTTCAAATTCGGCTTAACCTCATTGGGTCTCTTGCTTACAGGTGTCAAAAAGGGTTCTATTTCGAAAACTTGTTTGTCTCTGCATTAATATATATACACAGTACTGCACATAGGCAAGCCTTAGGGTATTTTTCAAAACCTACATTTCCCTGAAGTTGTTTCCATCGTTCAACATTTCTGATTCTAATAAGTTGTTTAAAGGGAGTCACTAGGCAACTATTAGGTTATAACCTTTGAATCTGAAAGTGACGACATTTCTGCATAATCGCTTAGAAATCCTGCTTTAGGACTTTGATTAATAAAGACCTTAAATTGTGTTTGAGTCGTGCTGCTTGTATGTTTTTTTGAGGAGGAATTGTGAGCCTCTTAATTGCTCCCATTATGTGGAAGTCCTAAATGTTTTTGACTGTCGCCTTAGATTTTCGCCTTTAAAACCTTAGGGGTACGTCCAGAACCACCCATAGGTAGAAGTCCTAACACCCTCCAGGACCATTAAGAAGGGGCGGGTAGCAGCACGCAATAGCAATCAATTACCAAGTACTCGCATTGCATGACCAATAAAGGGGTGGAAAGGGTAGACATGGATATGATGAGCGGTGCGCTAATGCCACGCGTAGCCCCTTTTCAATGAGTGATTATCGGGCATTGTACTGATATGATCCTATAGGCTGACCAACCTAGGACCTCCCCCTCCCCAAATCTTCTTTACTTGAAGCTTTATTTTCCTTTTTATACATGGAACCTGTTTAAATTCTTACTTTATTATTTGAGTTATACAATGCCCAACATGCTCTGCTTGCAATTATTTGTTTCAACTGTTTGTTTATTTTGGACTAATTTATGAATCTAAGTTCGGCCGGGACCCACAGTTCTGGACCAAGAGGGGTGCCTAACACCTTCCCCTCGAGGTTACCTCGAGAACTTACCCTAATCTCTGGTAATACAAACCAACCCAAGAGTTAATTACTCTAGGTGCCCTAACGTACCTTAACTCATTAGGTGGCGACTCTTCAAATACTCAATTCCCAAAAGGAAATGAGTCATTATACCCCGTGAATGTCGAAACCCGAACTCCTCCCCACAGAGGAGATGAAAAGGGGGCGCGACATATATGGAACCTTTGAAAGAGAAAAAGAGAATGAGAATCATTACCAGATTAAAATTTATCATTTTTGTGGTCCGTGCCATTGACAGTTAATTTGGGACTTTCCGATTAAGAAGTTAATTAATTTGGAAATGACCTAAAGAAATGGAATGCAACAAATAATCAAGATACAGGTAGTACAAAAGAAAGAGTCACTCAATTGATTAAAAGTTTGCAAAACTCTTTTTAGTGAATAAAGCAGCATCCAACTAGTGAAATAGTGAAAAAGAATTAACCTAAATAGCAGCTCGCTCAATTACTTAGAAAAATAGCTAGAAAATAGATAACGTACGTATAATATGTGTATAACCATATTTAATTAGTATATAATCTATGGGTACCGGTTAGAAAAAATAAACAATAAAACTGGATAGCTATTTGTGTAAAGATCCCATTTTTTAGAAGAGTTGGACTCATGCACATGACGTTTGGGTAGAAATGGCGTGGGATAGCCACTTTTTAATATGGTATTTAGTTTTTATCTAATATTTTTAATGCTGAGCAAAAATAGCCACTACTCTATTAAAATTAATACGAAAAGATGTTTTTACCCTTTCTTCATGATTGTTGTGTAAATATTAAGGACATGGTGTCCTTAACATTTACACTGCACACTTGAAGTTAAGGATGCCATATCCTTAACATTTGCACTGCACATATGAAGTTAAGGACATGACATGACACTTCGTCCTTAATATTTGCACAGCATTCATGAGGTTAAGGACACCATGTCCTTAATATTTACACAACACTCATAAAGTTAAGGACACTATGTCCTTAACATTCACACTACACACATGAAGTTAATGACATAAGATCCTAAAGTTTAACAACAGAAGGTGCAAATACAAGTTAAGAACATTATGTCCTTAACATTTACACTGCACACATGAAGTTAAGGACGCCATGTCCTTAACATTTACACTACACATATGAAGTTAAGGACATGACAAGACACTTTGTCCTTAGTATTACACGGCATTCATGAAGTTAAGGACATCATGTTCTTAATATTACACAGCACCTATGTCCAGCACAGGGATATTTTCGCTCGGCAGATAAAAATTTATTAAGCACTAACTAAAGAGTAAATACATTTTAAACAGTGGCTTAAGAGTAAAGACATCTCTAATTAGTGGCTAACTGTACACTTCCCCCACGTTTGGACCGAAAGGCCCAAGTGGTGGATTTCTTTCCTTTGTGATGAACAGAATAGCCTCAATAGGTGTTGGTTTTTAAATGTTGTCTCTATTTTTGAATGTATTTACAAAATAACCTTCAAACACGCCTAGCTCTTCGGGAATTTCTCTATCAGATTGATAAAGTCTATGTTATATTTTCTCTATCTATATTGTTAATTATTTCACAAACTCTACCATAATGACGTAACTTTGTGTTATCTGCAATCAACCTATTTGTTAAATCGATCATCAAAGTCTACCTGATTGACATAATTTTTCTGTGTTGTTTAGCAAAATATTCTTCGAAATTGCGTTTTAATTTCAATCGAATCACCCTAAGTCTGCTCCAGATGATATCAAATTTGAAACAAAGCCTCCAAATACCATCACAAGGGATCTCATTCACCAATTTAGCCAAATAATATCAAATCAAAAACGCCCACTTTGTCTTCTCAATACTTTCTAAGGACCAACAATGAAATTTTGAGATTTTTAAAGCTAATCGCTAGATCAGTATTTAACTAAAAGATTAAGCATAAATAATCAACACTTGATTTTATAGTAATTAATTAATTTCAAATTTTCAACCGCAAACAAGAATAGTAAGTTTCGAAAATTGAAGACTTATGGTGTTCTTGGTGAAGAAAAAGAGATTGAGAATGAGTTGAAGGGAAAACACGAAGTCCATTTATTAAATACTGTCAATCACAAGAACATTCGAGTAAAACCAATCTTATCGGGGGACATGCCACACAGTTTTGTGGTTGCCCCATGCTCCGCCCAAGCTATAAAAAGAGGGTGTTTTATAGTTTTACCCACAAAAACTAAACTAATTACCCTTACCTACCCATTAGTTTTTCTACCCACCAAACTAATTACATGTAACGACCCGGCCGGTCGTTTTAAGAATTTAAGCTCCGTTCACCAGCGTAAGGTCTGGAACAGCTTCACATTACGTGTATCGACTTGTGTGCATCGTTGAATTCAGTTAACGGATGATTCGGAGTCGAATTGAAAGAATGATTCTAGTTTTGGAAGCTTGAACGATGAGAATATGACCGGAATTGGACTTTTGAGTAAACGGCCTCGGGATGGGTTTTGGGTGATCTCAATAGTTTCGTATGGTGATTTTGGACTTAGGCGTGCATCTGGATTCAGATTTGGAGGTCCGCAGGGTAATTTGAGGCGTTTCGGCGAAAGTTGGAAAAAGTTGAGATTTGGAAAATGGAGAAGTTTGACCCATAGTTGACTTTTGCGATATCGGGGTCGGAATGCGATTTCGAGAGCTGGAGAAGCTCCGTTATGTCATTTTGGACTTGTCTGCAAAATTTGGCGTCATTTCGAGTTGATTTGATCGGTTTCGGCTCGAGTTTTCAAAGTTGGAAGATTTGAAAGTTCTTAAGTTCGATTCATGGTGTGATTCGTCATTTCGTCATTGTTTGATTGATTTAAGACCTCAAGCGAGTCCGCGTTAGGTTATATGACTTGTTGGTATGCTTGGACGGGGTCTCGAGGGCCCCGGGTGTGTTTCGGACAAGTCGCGGATGATTTTCCATGGTTTTGGGGAGGCTGAGTTCTGGTGTAATCGCACCTGCGGACCCTGGGCGCAGGTGCGAAGGATGAAGCGCAGGTGCGAGAGGAGTTGGTCTGGGCAGTCTCCGCAGATGCGGAGAATTTGGAACGCACGTGCGATGCCGCAGAAGCGGAGTGGAGCGCAGGCGCGATTGGTCAGGCGCACCTGCGGTTGCGCAGATGCGATTTAGTTGGTCGATGGTGCGAAAGTTCTCGCAGAATCATATAAGTCGAGGGTTAGCCATTTTCTTCATATTTTGAGTTTTAAACTTCGGATTCGGGAGCTTCTTTTGGTGCTTTCAAGCAAATCGATTGGGTAAGTGTTCTTCACCTAGAATCTAACATATTCCATCATTTTATCTTCATTTTTATCATTTAAATTGTGTTTTGCGTTGGGGAAGGAGTTGGTTTTTGAGAAAAATTTCTAAAATGAAAAATTGTGATTCGAGGGACCAAATGGTATCGGAATTAGATAAATTTTTTATGGTTGAACTCGTATCGGAATGGGCATTCGGTTTTGTAAAATTTGTTGGGTTCTGAAGTGCGGGCCCAGGGGTCGACTTTTGGACCGATTTTTGGATTAAAGATTGAGACGTTATGATCCGGAATAGTTTCTTATGTGTTTTATTTGTGCTTTGAAGTTAAATTTGGTTAGATTTGAGCCGCCCGGTGATCTTTCACCCGAGAAGTGCATTTTAGAGTATCGGTGTGTTGTCTTTGAGGTTAGTATCTTGCCTAACCTTGCGTGGGGGACTTCCCCTTAGGACTTGAGTCTTCTATGTTGATTGTAGTTCGTATACGCGAGGTGACGAGTGCGTGCTCGGACTTATTTGTGGAAAAATTGGCATTTTAGGGTTCTCAGGTCTTTATATTCACTGTGTAGGAATGTGTTCTTGACATGACTGAGTTTCCTATTTATTTGTTTCACCTCCACATGCTTAATTGGAATTAATTGCTTCATGATTCACTCTTATTGCCTAACTGACTCCTAATTGATTTAACTGCAGAATTTTGCCTCTCCTATTGTCATGCTATCTTTTCATAGTTGCTTATCTTAGTTGAGAATAATTATTACCCCTCCTGAAATTATTTAGTCTTAAGTGAAGCTAAGATCATCTTCCCCTGATTGAATTGTCGAATATCCTTGAAATTGTCCAATCTTAAAAGAAGTTAGATAACCTATATCCTTGTTGACTTGCCCTTATTTGGGACTATTTGACTCGTGTTGATTTCCTTGTAATTGACTTGTATATTGTGGGATCGTTGCTACATATTAGTTTCACCGTTGTTGAATTGTTCTCTTTATGCCAGCATTCTTTTCTGTGGTTACTCCTTGTGAGCTGGTTCTGCCGTTTCCTTGCGATTTACAGTCCTTAAGCTGATTTAATTGTCTTACCTTGTATTATTGTCATTGTTGTTGTTTTATGTATTGTGGTGATGTACGAGCTTTCTGTTGTGTTGTGACTGTTGTTTCTGTTGGTTGCGCTGCATGTTTACTTTGGGACTCCGGATCGGTGTTCCGGGAGATCCCCTGCATATTTACTTTTGGGACTACGGGACTTCACCCGGGAGATCCCCCTGCATATTTACTTTTGGGACTACGGGACTTCACCCGGGAGATCCCCCTGCATATTTACTTTTGAGACTACGGGACTGCACCCGGGAGATCCCCCTACATATTTACATTTGGGACTACGGGA
This sequence comes from Nicotiana attenuata, assembly GCF_001879085.1. Taxonomy (NCBI): domain Eukaryota; kingdom Viridiplantae; phylum Streptophyta; class Magnoliopsida; order Solanales; family Solanaceae; genus Nicotiana; species Nicotiana attenuata. The sequence goes on from NW_017672363.1 coordinate 68,355, forward strand.
CTGCACCCGGGAGATTCCCCTGTACACATATATTGATTTGGACTGTAGCGCGGGATACCGAGAGATCCCCAGCACACATATCGAGGATACTCAAAGATCCTCGGGATAGCGAGAGATCCCCAACAAGTATTAAGGTTACTAAGAGATCCCCAGCACATATTGAGGATACTAAGAGATCCTCGGGATACCAAGAGATCCCCAGCACATATATTGAGGATACTGAGAGATCCCCGGAATATTGAGAGATCCCCGAGTATTTACGTTTGGGACTACGGGACGATATCCTGGGAGATCCCCTGTTAAAAATCATTGCATTATGAGCTGATGTTTCATTGATCCTATCCCTGTGTAAACACTATAGGTGTTGTCCGTTCTATTACTTGTACTTACTAGTTGGTATGAACTATGTTAGGACATTTGCACAAGCATACACATGGTTAATCACCCTTATCGGATAGGAGACTCCTTGAGATTTCTGAGTATAGACGCACACCCTTGTTATTTGCCTTCCATGTGAGAATGACTCTTTTGGGGCATGTGAGTTGTTAGTATGATCAGGAGGTGTGATGAGGGCACAGGATGCCAAGTGTTAGGGTTCAGGTATTGAGACCCGTATTGTATGATTATGAGATGATGTGTCATAGGGTGACTGATATGCGAAGGTTATCTATCTGAAAAGATTATATTCGAAAAGCCTTTGTTTTGAAAGAACTCTTTTTAAAAAGAACAGTTATTTGAATGAAGTATATTTCGAAACATTTTCTCTTTTATCACTTGAAGGGTTTGACTATTTGATTGACGCTTGCTGGTTAATACTTAAGGCGAAAACTATCGGAGTTGTTGAGTTATGACTTGTCTTTACTATATTTGTGATTTCGGATTTGGGTTGTGTTCTCGCTTACCTTTCCGTGTTTTTCCTTACAGTGTTTTCCCTGAGTACTTGTTGTTTTCCTTCCTTAATTTAATTACTATATTGTTAGCCGTATCGCGTAGTCTCTATATAAATATCATGTTCTGTATATTAGACCAGTAGGTGTCTTGACTGTTCCTCGTCACTACTCCACCGAGGTTAGTCTTGATACTTACTGGGCACCGCTGTGGTGTGCTCATACTATACTTCTGCACATTTTTTTTGTGCAGATCCAGGTATTTTTCGCTAGTAGCTGTGCAGATTCTTGCCGAGGAGACTCAAGTTAGTCCTGCTGTTGCGTTTGCAAGCTTTGGAGTCACCTTCCTATTTTATATTCACACTGTTGTACTTATTTCCATACGGTCGTGTTTAGAAGTTGTAGCGGAACTCTGTAGAGCTTATGACTTGTACTACCGGGTTTTGGGAATTATAAGTTTTGTAGAGATTTTGCTTCAAGACTGTTAAATTTCATTTATTATTGTGGTATTTCAGCATGAGTTAGGCTTACCTAGTCCCTAAGACTAGGTGCCATCACGATACCCAAACGAAGGGAAAGTTGGGTCGTGACAAGTTGGTATCAGAGCTCTCGGTTCATAGGTGCTACGAGTCATAAGCGAGTTTAGTAGAGTCTTGCAGATCGGTACGGAGACGTCTGTACTTATCTTCGAGAGGCTACGGAACTATTAGGATAATCTCACTTCCTTCACTCTTATCGTGCGAGCTTATTGATCTTGGAGTTGAACTTTTATCCTTACATTCTCTCACCGACGGTGAGGACACGAGCTGCGTTTATCGATGACGTTGCTTCCGGAGCAAGTATCGCTAGAGACAGAGGCAGAGGCCGACGAGGAGTACGTGCCGCAGCTAGACCATACTTAGAGCAGGGAGTTTCCGTTGGTCAGGTTCCAGGCGTCATGGCGATACAATTTGTGGTTTCAGTTCAGCCCATGGTCAGGGTAGCAGCATCCGAGGGAGAGCAACTTAGAATTTCAAGGTTCAAGAAAGAGTGACCCTCCTACATTCAGTGGTTCGGCTTTAGAGAGTGCACAAGGTTTTCTGGAGGAGTGACATCGCGTTCCCCGCACTATGGGTATTGTTGAGTCGAGTGGGGTTGCTTTTACTACATTCCAGCTTAGGGGAGCGGCTTATCAGTGGTGGCGGGCATATGAGTTGGGTAGCCCGGCCAAGCCAGTTTCACTTACATGGGTTCAGTTTTCAGAAATGTTCCTGAAAGAGTTCGTACCTCAGTCCCTTCGGGTTGCATGGCACACGGAGTTTGAGCAGCTGCTCCAGGGCACTATGTCAGTATCAGAGTACGCCATCAGATTCAATGATTGGCCATACATGTGCCGACCTTGGTTTCTACTGTTCGGGAGAGGGTCCGCCGGTTTATCGAGGGACTCCATCCCAGCATCAGGACTAGCATGGCTGAGAGTTGGAGATTGATATTTCGTAGCAGACCGTGAGTATTGCTAGGAGGGTGGAGGGCATGCTGCGAGAGAGAGAGAGAGAGAGAGGTCAGGTGAAGCCATGAGAGAGAGGGGAGACGAGATCAGGAGAGAGAGAGTACAGGGAGGCAAGGAGGCCTCGTAGACCAGAGAGATATGTTGGTCCTTATTTTGGAGGCAGGGTGCGACATAGTAGAGGTTTAGTGGGTCAGCCAGTTCAGTTGGCGCTTTAGGCTTTACTCAGTGATTCAGGTATTCATGGCTCTCAGAGTACTCTTGCCGCATAGTCCCCACAGCCACGTCAGTAGAGGGGTTGCTTCAAGTGTGGAGATATTAGCCATATGGTGAGAGATTGTCCTAGACTTCGGGTCGATGTGCCACAGCGTGCTATTCAGGCGAGCAGAGGGTGCCCAAGAGGCGGAGGCCCGGCCTGTTGATGTGTTCCACATGGTAGGCCTGAGGCTGTTGTACTAGATGATGTCATTCAGGTATGCTTTCGGTTTGTTATGGGGGAGCACCATCCGTATTTCATCTCAGTTCTGCTTATTGGGGTAAGTTATCCTATCTGTTGCTCCACTTATGGGTGTGTTTCATGATTTGCACTCTGTTTATGTGATTACACTGTTGGGAGGTTCTATGAGTGATAGTCGTGCCTATCGTCTGTTTCTAGTCCTTGTTGAGAGTTATAAGACTAGTGGTAAATTCCTATTGCCCTTTTCGGTAGGCTTGATGTGATTTATGAGTATTTTTGGCTACGAGACGTGATTTTATGCTCCACCGGTGTGGGATCCAGTACGTGTTGTAATTTTGTTGACGGAATTGATCTAGTGAGAGTTTCCAACTGATTTGATGTGTACCCTACTTGAGATTCGGAGTTGAGGACAGGACCCTCGTTGTTTCATGTGGTTTGATGTGTTGAAACCGGGCTGTGTACCGTGGTGGGAGTTATATCAGTATGAGATCCTTGTGATTCTTTTATATGCTTTAGTTCTTTCTTGCAAGATTGTTTTGTAAATTAGTTTTGATAGAAATATTCATTCTTGACGGACTTGTTTGATAGTTCCTTTATGTGTTTCCTTTTCCATATTCAGTCATTTTCGTTCTGTGCTTCTTGAGTTTTAGCTTGTGGGGTGTGTGCCCGTTGGTATTAGTTATGATTTGGCGATTCGGGTATTAGTTATGTAGTTGCGTGTTTATTGTATCATCGTCAGTGTTGTGGAGGTTTGAAAAGGGTTCCTATCGAATATGAGGCTTAGGGCCGGTGCAGGATTTGATTTCGGGCAAGTATTATGATCAGGAACGTTATTATAGGCCTATATGTGGTGTGTATGTTGTGTTGTTGTACTTTGTGGGGGTAGGCATAAGTGGTTGCAGCTAGTTGAAGCTGATACCGGATATGGATTTAAAATCGGGTCTCTTGGGAATGAAGGGGAGATGGGGATTTTGGCTCTAAGGTTTATTGGTATTGCTAGAAAGGTTAAATTTCAGTTGAGATGGTGTCGTCAGATTTATGTGGATTGGGGTGACGTGGGATCACCCGCGGGTGTATGCTGGAAGTGTACATTCAATTATTTGAGGACTTCGAGGCGAATCTTGCCACGTTCGAGGACGAACGTTGGTTTTAAGAGGGGGATGATGTAACGACCCGGCCGATCGTTTTGAAAATTTAAGCTTCGTTCAGTGGTGTAAGGTCTGGAACAGCTTCACATTATGTGAATCGACTTGCGTGCATGGTTGAATTCAGTTAACGGATGATTCGGAGTCGAATTAGAAGAAGGATTCTAGTTTTGGAAGCTTGAACGATGAGAATTTGACCGGAATTGGACTTTTGAGTAAACGGCCCCGGAATGGGTTTTGGGTGATCTCAACAGCTTTGTATGGTGATTTTGGACTTAGGCGCGCATCCGGATTCAGATTTGGAGGTCCGTAGGGTAATTTGAGGCATTTCGGCGAAAGTTGGAAAAAGTTGAGGTTTGGAAAATGGAGAAGTTTGACCCATAGTTGACTTTTGCGATATCGGGGTCGGAATGCGATTCCGAGAGCTGGAGGAGCTCCGTTATGTCATTTTGGACTTGTCTGTAAAATTTGGCGGCATTCCGAGTTGATTTGATCGGTTTCGGCTCGAGTTTTCAAAGTTGGAAGATTTGAAAGTTCCTAAGTTCGATTCATGGTGTGATTCGTCATTTCGGCGTTGTTTGATGTGATTTGAGACCTCGAGCGAGTCCGCGTTAGGTTATATGACTTGTTGGTATGCTTGGACGGTGTCTCGAGGGCCCCGGGTGTGTTTCGGACGAGTCGCGGATGATTTTTTATGGTTTAGGGGAGGCTGAGTTCTGGTGTAATCGCACCTGCGGACCCTGGGCGCAGGTGCGATCGCCGCAGGTGCGAAGGATGAAGCGCAGGTGCGAGAGGAGCTGGTCTGGGCAGTCTCCGCAGATAGAGAGAATTTGGAACGCATGTGCGATGCCGCAGAAGCGGATCCCTGGGCGCAGAAGCGGGGTGGAGCGCAGGTGCGATTGGTTAGGCGCACCTGCGGTTGCGCTGATGCGGTTTAGTTGGTCGCAGGTGCGAAAGTTCTGGCAGAATCATATAAGTTGAGGGTTATCCATTTTCTTCATATTTTGAGTTTTAATCTTCGGATTTGGGAGCTTCTTTTGGGGTTTTTCAAGCAAATCGATTGGGTAAGTGTTCTTCACCTAGAATCTAACATATTCCATGATTTTATCTTCATTTTTATCATTTAAATTGTGTTTTGGGTTGGGGAAGGAGTTGGTTTTTGAGGAAAATTTCTAAAATGAAAAATTGTGATTCGAGAGACCAAATGGTATCGGAATTTGATAAATTTTGTATGGTTAAACTCGTATCGGAATGGGCATTCGGTTTTTGTAAAATTTGTTGGGTTCCGAGGTGCGGGCCCGAGGAACAACTTTTGGACCGATTTTTGGATTTTATTAAAGATTGAGACGTTATGATCCGGAATAGTTTCTTAGGTGTTTTATTTGTGCTTTGAAGTTAATTTGGTTAGATTTGAGCCGCCCGGAGATCTTTCACCCGAGAAGTGCATTTTAGAGTATCGGTGTGTCGTCTTTGAGGTAAGTATCTTGCCTAACCATTTGTGGGGGACTTCCCCTTAGGATTTGAGTCTTCTATGTTGATTGTAGTTCGTGTACGCGAGGTGACAAGTGCGTGCTCGGACTTATTAGTGGAAAAATTGGCCTTTTAGGGTTCTTAGGTCTTTATATTCACTGTGTAGGAATGTGTTCTTGACATGACTCAGTTTCCTATTTATTTGTTTCACCTCCACATGCTTAATTGGAATTAATTGCTTCATGATTCACTCTTATTGCCTAATTGACTCCTAATTAATTTAACTGAAGAATTTCGCCTCTCCTATTGTCATGCTATCTTTTCATAGTTGCTTATCTTAGTTGAGAACAATTATTACCCCTCCTGAAGTTGTTTAGTCTTAAGTGAAGCTAAGATCATCTTCCCCTAATTGAATTGTCGAATATCCTCGAAATTGTCCAATCTTAAAAGAAGATAGATAACCTATGTCCTTGTTGACTTGCCCTTATTTGGGACTATTTGACTCGTGTTGATTTCCTTGTTATTGACTTGTATATTGTGGGATCGTTGCTATATATTAGTTTCCCCGTTGTTGAACTATTCCCTTTATGCCAACATTCTTTTCTTTGGTTACTCCTTGTGATCTGGTTCTGCAGTTTCCTTGCGATTTACAGTCCTTAAGTTGATTTACTTGTCTTACCTTGTATTATTGTCATTGTTGTTGTTTTATGTATTGTGGTGATGTACGAGCTTTCTGTTGTGTTGTGACTGTTGTTTCTATTGGTTGCACTGCATGTTTACTTTGGGACTACGGATCGGTGTTCCGGGAGATCCCCCTGGATATTTACTTTTGGGACTACGGGACTGCACCCGGGAGATCCCCTGCATATTTACTTTTGGGACTGTGGGACTGCACCCGGGAGATTCCCCTGTACACATATATTGATTTGGACTGTAGTGCGGGATACCGAGAGATCCCCAGCACACATATTGAAGATACTCAGACATCCTCGGGATACCGAGAGATCCCCAGCACATATTGAGGATACTAAGATCTCTCGGGATACCTAGAGATCCCCAGCACATATTGAGGATACTAAGAGATCCTCGGGATACCAAGAGATCCCCAGCACATATATTGAGGATACTGAGAGATCCCCGAGTATTTACGTTTGGAAATACGGGACGATATCCTGGGAGATCCCCTGTTAAAAATCATTGCGTTCTGAGCTGATGTTTCATTGATCCTATCCCTGTGTAAACAGTATAAGTGTTGTCCGTTCTATTCCTTGTACTTACTAGTTGGTATGAACTATGTTAGGACACTTGCACAAACATACACATGGTTAATCGCCCTTATCGGATAGGAGACTCCTTGAGATTTCTGAGTATAGACGCACACCCTTGTTATTTGCCTTCCATGTGAGAATGACTCTTTTGGGGCACGTGAGTTGTCAGTATGATCAGGAAGTGTGATGAGGGCATAGGATGCCAAGTGTTAGGGTTCAGGTATTGAGACCCGTATTGTGTGATTATGAGATGAGGTGTCACTGGGTGACTGATATGCGAAGGTTATCTATCTGAAAAGATTATATTCGAAAGGCCTTTATTTTGAAAGAACTCTTTTGAAAAAGAACACTTATTTGAATGAAGTATATTTCGAAACATTTTCTCTTTTATCACTTGAAAGGTTTGACTATTTGATTGACGCTTGGTGGTTAAGACTTAAGGTGAAAACTATCGGAGTTGTTGAGTTATGACTTGTCTTTACTGTATTTGTGATTTCGGATTTGGGTTGTGTTCTCGGTTACCTTTCCGTGTTTTTCCTTACGGTGTTTTCCCTGAGTACTTGCTGTTTTCCTTCCTTATTTTAATTTCTGTATTGTTAGCCGTATCGCGTAGTCTCTAAATATCATGTTCTGTATATTAGACCAGTAGCTGTCTTGACTGTTCCTCGTCACTACTCCACCGAGGTTTGTCTTGATACTTACTGGGCACCGCTGTGGTGTGCTCATACTACACTTCTGCACATTTTTTTGTGTGTAGATCCAGGTATTGTCCGCTAGTAGCTGTGCAGATTCTTGCCGAGGAGACTCGAGGTAGTCCTGCTGCTGCGTTCGCACGCTTCGGAGTCACCTTCCTATTTTATATTCACACTGTTGTACTTATTTCCATACGGTTATGTTTAGAAGTTGTAGCGGAACTCTGTAGAGCTTATGACTTGTACTACCGGGTTTTGGGAATTATAAGTTTTGTAGAGATTTTGCTTCAAGACTGTTAAATTTCATTTATTATTGTGGTATTTCAGCATGAGTTAGGCTTACCTAGTCCCTATGACAAGGTGCCATCACGATACCCAAACGGAGGGAAAGTTGGGTCGTGACATTACCCTTCCTACCCATTTCAGCTTTTGTAGGTAATTGTTTCTTTTTTTCTCATTTTCTTTTTTGTTTCTCTGATTTTTTTTCTTTTCTTTCTTTTCTCCTTTTAATTTTTTCTCATTTTTTTTTATTTTCTGTTCATATATTTTTTCCAGAATCATATTATTTTTTATTTTCTTTATTCCATAATCTAGTTTTATACTCAATTTGGCTCGTTTCTTTTCATTTTTTTTATTTTGTATTTTTGTTTCTTTTTGTTTATTTCATTAATTTCGCGTTCCTTTTCTAATTTCATTTTTTTTAATTTCTTTTTTTTTTCATATTACTTCTTTCGGAAACAGCCTCTCTACTCCTTCGGGGTAGGGGTAAGGTTTGCGTACACACTACCCTTCCCATACCCCACTAGTGGAATTTTACTGGGTTGTTGTTGTTGGAACTCCATAAAAATTCATTTAAGAAAACATTTGCATGGACCTAATTAAAAAAATTAAAAAATAACTTATTTATTACGGTATATTGTTATATTATATTGTATACTATAACAGTATAATGTTACTATAACCATGCCTTTAGCTTTGCGCAGTAGCACCTAAATGATCCAACAGTCGAAGTATACTATTATGGCATATTATATACTATTACAACATACTGTTACAGTATACTATTACAGTATATTGTATACTATAACAGTATATTGTTGTAGTATAGTTATATACTCCAATAGTATATTGTATACCCTAGCGGTATACTGTTAGGTAACTGTGTTCTTCTTCGATTATTACAGTATACTGTTGCGGTATATTATATACTATAACAATATATTGTTGCAGTATAGCTATATACTCCTACAATATATTATATATCGTAGCGGTATACTGTTGGGTAACTATGTTCTTCTTCGATTTTTAGCACAAAAATTCAATCTCAATCGCCTCAAATCAGCTCCAAATGCGATCAAATTTCATTATGAACTTCCAGAAGGTACTATATGCAATTTAATAACACCCACTTTGAATCAAACAAGAAATCTTCAAAATAAAAATTTTAAATTCAAGAGTTTCAAGCCTAACAATGGTGGATATTCAAATACACATAATAATTCAGATTCGGGAAGGTTACTTGAAGGTACTATAAGCAATATTTTATAGCACTCACTTTGAATCAAAAAAAAATTTTAAAATAAATTTCAAATTCAGGAGCTTCATGTAACGACCCGACCGGTCGTTTTTGAGCATTTACATTTTGCTCGGTTGTTTGAGGGCATGAGTAGCTCCATATGATGTATTATGACTTATGTGAATCGTCGGTTTTGGTTTTCAGGTTATTCGGAATTGAGTTGGAAGAATGATTCTCAGGTAGAAGCTTTAATTTTGAAAGGTTTGACCAAGTTTTAACTTTTAGTATTTGACCTCGGATTAGATTTCTGATGGTTCTGTTAGCTCCGTTAGGTGATTTTGGACTTAGGAGCGCGCCCTGATTGTGATTTGGAGGTCCGTGGTAGAATTTGGCTTGAAATGACGAAAGTTGGAATTTTGAAAAGTTTGACCGGGAGTGAACCTTTTGATATTGGGGTCAGATTTCGATTCCAAAAGTTGGAGAAGGTCCGTAATGTCTAATGTGACATGTGTGCAAACTTTGAGGTCAATCGAACGTGATTTGATAGGTTTCGGCGTCGGTTGTGGAAGTTGAAGTTTCAAAGTTCAATGATTTGGAATTGATGTATGATTCATCATTTCGATGTTGTTATGTGTGTTTTGAGGCCTGGAGTAGGTCCGTGTGATGTTATGTGACTTGTTGGTATGTTCGGACGGGGTCCCGAGGGGCTCGGGCTTGTTTCGGATTGATTTCGGGTCATTTTCTTCAATATTGTGATTGTCACAACCCAATTCCCAACCTGGTCGTGATGGCGCCTCTCGTGAAGACAAGGCCAGCCAACTAACCCAAATCCTTTCATTAATAATTATCAAACATAAATAAATAGAAGATACAACTTAATGGCATTTAAAATTTGTTAATTTCTACCCGACCAGGGTGTCACAAGTCACGAGCATCTAAAGAAACCTGAACACAACTACAGGGCCAATAATAATATATAAAGAAAAATTCTGGAAAATCAAAAGACAACATCCGATGCCGCGAACGCTGGCGGTCACCTTGCTCAACTACAATAGCCCTACCTTCAATCAGCTAATAACCCGCTACCGGGTGAACAATACCTGCAACTGCACGCGAGGTGCAGGGAGTAAAGTGAGTACTTCCAACTCAGTGGTAATAAGAGTAAATAATAACTGAGAGGCAAGAAATCACGTAAGAGCACTCCATCAACGCATATAGGACAGTACAACTCTCTCAGAAAAACAATGAAACCGTAGAAAAATCCTTTAGAAAATATTGTGACTTCAGTTTAAATACCGTTTTTTGAAAACATCTTTTTTCTAAACAATCGAGCAAATGAATGCGTTAATCAGACAGTGCAAGTCCGCACATAAGTCAGCCCCTCTGGGCACAGCACTCCACAACAATTAACACCAGGGCGTCTGGTAAGCAGTACAAGAAGTAGCATGGATGCCAATGATTATGAGAGTGCTGAATGTCATGACACGTAGTACAAACAGGAACCAATTCATGAATGCATATGCAAATGCATTGACGCTGCGTGCGCGCAGCCGATCCATTTGAGGTACCCGCGCTCACTGTGGGGGTTCAGACTCCGGAGGGGCTCCTACAGCCCAAGCGCAATTTCAATATAATACCGCTGCTGGCGTGCAGCCTGACCATCCATATATTTCAGAAATCACTATAACACTGCTGCGGCGCGCAGCCCGATCCATTGCTCAGTCCAGAAATGCACATAAGCCCCTTGGGCAATTAATAAAATAGCATTCTCAGCTCAAAACTCAGTAAAATATTCATTTAAGTTTTCAAATCATGATAAAAATGGCTGAATTTGCAAAACAGTATTAAAACTCTGGACCGAGGGTCAAATAACATGCAAAGTAATGCAAACATCAGTGTATCAATCCCTGAAGGATTCAAATAATCGGCACGAAGCCCAAAACATGGCAATCAGCCCAAATCATGATGATAAAAGTAGTTTCAGTCAAATACGTAGTAATTTCATCAATCGGGACGGACAAGTCCACAAATTCCCACGGTGCTCTACCCCAACGCTCATATCTGGCGTGCAAAGTCACCACAATACAGCACTATTGATGTGCAAATCCGGGGTTTTAAACCCTCAGGATATCATTTTACAAGTATTCTCACCTCGAACGGCGAAATCTCTAGCCCGCGATGCCTTGCCCCTCCAATCGCCTCGCACGTGCGTCCGATCTAACCAAAATCAGAGCGAATACATCACACTATGCCAAGGGAACAATACCCAATCGAAAACAATCAAAATATAGCAAAAATCTCGAAACTAGTAAAACCCGAGCCCCGGGCCCACTTCTCGAAAAATTACAAAACTCACATCACCGGATTCCTCGTCTCGCCACGAGTCCGTACATATCAAATTTACCAAAATCGGAGTCCAAATGCTCCCTCAAATCCCAATTTAAATTCTCAAAATTCCAAGCCCTAGCTCATCAATTTTAGGCTTAATTCCATGAATTTCTAGGTGGATTTCACAATATAGTCGAGTTTAAAGACAAAGATTCTCACCTCAAGTCGATTCCTCTTGAATCCCTCTTTCATCTCCTCCAAAAATCTCCAAAAAACGAGCAACTATGGGTGTAAAGTGACCCCAAAATCGCGACTGACGTGTTTTAAAACATTCTGCCCAGGTATTTACTCTTCGCGATCGCGGAAAATGCTTCGCGATCGCAGAGAACAATTTTTCTAGCCCAAAATTTACTCTTCGCGATCGCGATGAACAGTTCCCAACTCTTCCAGACAGCCTCCAGTATAACGGTCATAATTTTTTGCACACAACTCCAAATTACAAATGGTTTGATGTTCTGAAAACTAGACACATAGAGCTATAATTTCATATGTTGCTCATTTCCTGACTCCTTATATATTGCGAGATATAAGCTTCCAAAGTCAACCCTGTGTATTAGAGACCTTCCCGGGAAGCCTATAGTGTAACCACCATAACTTTTTGTACACAACTTCAAATTCCAATTAATTTACTTTTCTGAAAACTAGACACAAAGGGCTACAATTTTTATTTTTGGATCATCTCCAAATTCTTTATAGATTGTGAGATATAAGCTTCCGAAGTGGGATCAACACAACAGGATATTTCTTCTCCGCGATCGCGAACGTCTTTCCGCGATCGCGATTCATTGGCACATTTCTCACATTTTACTCACCGCGATCGCGACTAATTCCCCGCGATCGCATAGAACACTGCTGTAGCCAAAAACCAGCAGTTAAAAATGGCCTAGAAATGGTCCGAAACCACCCCGAAACTCACCCGAGGCCCCCGGGACCCCAACCAAAAGCACGTACATGTCTTAAAACATTATCCAAACTTGTTCCAATCATCAAAACACATATAACAACACTAAAATCATCAATTCTCATCGAATTCAAGCCTAAGTTCTTTAAAAACTTTCGAAACACGCATTCGATCAAAAACCCAACCAAACGGCGTCCGAATGACTTGAAATTTTACACACATATCCAAAATCACCTAACGGAGCTACAGCAACTCTCGGAATTCCATTCCGACCCTCGGATCAAAATTTCACCTATCAACCGGAATTCGTCAAAATACTAACTTCGCCAACTCAAGCCTAATTCTACAGCGGACCTCCAAAATCAATTCCGATCGCACTCCTAAGTCACAAATCATTTCCCGAAGCTAACCGAATCACGGGAAATCACATCCGAGCCTTCTAACTCATAAGTCAACGTCCGGTTGACTTTTCCAACTTAGGCCTTCCTTAAAGAGACTAAGTGTCTCATTTCTTATCAAAACCAATCCAATTCAACTCTAACTCACTCGTTGCTGATAATGAAACATGAAGAAGCAATAAATGAGGAAAACAGGGCAGTAATGCCTGATACGACGGGTCGGGTCGTTACAGCTATTGCTGGTTCTGGTGTTTCCGCATCTGCGGAAATATGGGTCGCTTCTGCGACACCGCATATGCGGTTAAGTGTCCGTAGAAGCGGAAGTGCTGGGCAGAATGATAAATACAAGGGTTCGCCATTTTGGCTTCATTTTAATATTTCCAAGCTCGGATTGAGGAGATTTTTGGAGCAATTCTCACCATATGAATTGGGGTAAGTGCTCTACACTCAGTTTTGATTATATTTCATGAATCTATCTTCATTTTTGGCAATTGGTTGATGAATTTAAAGAGGAAATTTGAGGCTTTGGCCTAAAGTTTTATAATATAAATTTTTGAGTTTTGAACACCGATTTGGAGTCGGATTTGAGTGAAACTAGTATGGTTGGACTCGTAACTGATGGGTTGTCGGATTTTGTGAGTTTTGTCGAGTTTCGAGGCGTGGGCCCGGGTGTGATTTTTGGCCGAATTTGGGATTTGACTGAGGATTCGATATGTATCATTTGTAATTGCTTCCTTGGGCTTTATCTGATGTTTTGAGTTGCTTTTGGCTAGTGATGAGCCATTCGGAGGTCGCTACGTGCATGATGGCATTCTTGGAGCACCGCTTGGCTTGTTCGGTTTCGGAATTGGCTTGTTTAAGATAAGTAACTCTTTTAAACTTAGTGCTAAGGGTATAAAATCCCGAATTATGTGCTATGTGATTGGTGTTGAGGTGACGCACATGCTAGGTGACGGGCGTGTGAGCATGCACCCTGTGAATTGTGACTCTGTTGTTTCCATGGCACTGAATAGTGGCCCTATTTTTGTTGATATCTGTGTTTTCACCATGTGATAAAGTAAATGAGTTGTACATCATGCTAGATATCATATTTAGGCTTTTGTGACTCTGTTGTTTCCATGGCACTGAATAGTGGCCCTATTTTTGTAGATATCTGTGTTTTCATCATGTGATAAAATAAATGAGTTGTACATCATGCTAGATATCATATTTAGGCTTTATGATGATATTGTTGGGACCCATAATGGTCGTTTCTTGCTGTCATCTCATTGATTTCATTGATATTTTGTAGTCAGTCGCATTCATGCATTCATATCATTGTTGTTACTTATTGATATATGATATCATTGTTCTGGGTCAGTTTTCATGACATTGTGAGCCCGTGGGTGAGACTAGAGAGTGATGACTGAGCGAGGCTGAGAGCCTGATTATGAGTGACAGTTATGGGATCGGGCTGCATGTCGCAGCAGTTATATTGATGATTATGATAGCGCTTGGGCTGTAGGAGCCCATCCGGAGTCTGTAACACACCCCCAATGAGTACAAATGATATTATTGAGGGATGGATTTCCCTAGACATGGATTTGTCCGAAGTATTGATATATGGAGATGGATTTCTCCACAGGGATGGATTTCCCTTTTTCCTCGGTACCGAGTGACGTATAGTCATGGGCCATATACGGTACCGGGTGGTTGAGAATTTATATATTATTGAGGGATGGATTTTCCTGGGCATGGATTTGTCTGAAGTACTTGATACCTGGAGATGGATTTCTCCACAGGATTGGATTACCCTTAATCCTCGGTACTGGGCGACTTATATTCAGTGTTGTATATATGTTCCGAGATGGATTTTTCTGGGCCGTATGGGCCATATACAGTACCAAGTGGTTGAGTGGGATGCCGTGAGGTTGAGTACTCTGAGAGTGTGAGTACATGATTCATCTATGAGATACATGGCATTGGCATGCATATACGGCATACATGCATAGAGACGCATTTTCCTCATGCAGTACGGTGTCACATGATTCATGACATTTTTACACACATTGATAAGTGGTCATAGAGAGGTATCTCACACCTGCTATCTGGAAAGAAAAATGGAACATCTTATTTATTGTGAATAAGGACTTTCTGAAAAAGAAATACAGTTTACAAACTATCTCATATTCAGGGCGGATTTAGGGGGGCGGAACCAAAAAATTACACTGTATATATAAGGCAAAATCTGTTTTTTACCTCTATATATTAAGTTTTGGACCCCCTTAACACAACCCAACAGTGTAGCTTAGTGGTCAAGGGGGTTCAAAATCTTCTTAAGGTCATAGGTTCAATTCCCACTAGCTACAAATTTTTTTTGAACCCCCTTCGTGGAGATCCTGCATCCGCCACTGCTCATATTTCATGACGTTTTCCGTAAAGAATTTGGGTTTTTCACTGGTATTCTTGAAAGGCGGAACTATGTTCGGAAAAATATGAAAAGGCTGAGTATTTTATCTCTGAGCTACTTCTTTATGTACTTGCTTTACAATGTTATGAACTGCTATTGGTTATTGGTGTTGGACCCGACCTATGTTCCATCTTGTCTCTGCTTTCAACCTAAGTTTAGGCTTGTTACACTTTTAGCACATGGGGTTGGTTGTACTCATACTGTAATTCCTGCACATTGCGTGTAGATCCCGGATACTAATGTTGCTACGATTGTTGGTTGCTGGATTTGAAGGCGTACTTGCGTTCCTACTGTAGCTGCCTCTTGTTCATGGTAGCATTAGATCTATAAACCATGTTTATGTAATTTTCAAACATGAGATGTATTTTCTTTATATCAGCTTTGTAAACTCTATTCTTAGAAGCTCCTGATTTGTACTACCAGTCATTGGGGAAATGTAAAAGATTCAGAAAATTCTTTTATTTAATTGTTTAATTAATATTATTGAAATTGAATCGTTAGAAGTTGGCTTACCTAGCGGGTTTGGTTAGGTGTCATCACAACTAGTGAATTTTAGGTCATGACACTTCAAGCTCAACAATGGTGGGTCTTCATACACACACAAAAATCAGATCTGGAAACCTTAATATATAACCACAACAACACATGAGTTCAGAAATACAAATAAATACACAAAAAAGAATATACTAATATAGAAAGAGGAATTTGGAGTGAAACTCATGTACAATAATATAAAAATTTATCTTTTAAAATTTATATAGAAAATTCTAAAAAAAACGGGTAAATGCATGGGGTTGTACTGAATTTTCATCATCCACTAAAAAGACTAAGCTATGGGTATTTTTTGAAAGGGTAAAGGAATGTTTGGGGTGTGAGACTCTGCTTGTTTAGAGAAACTGAAAAGGGAAAAGGGACTGGGTAGGACGGTAAATAGTTTAGACTGTATAGGTAGGAAAAGTAAATCCTTTGAGCTTGGGTATTAAAGGGTAAATAGTTTGGGTTTAATGGGTAAAAAGTGAATTTTTCCCATAAAAATAGCCTAGTACGAGAAATTTCTTTTGAATGTTGGCAAATCCAATAAGTCTTATACAGTTAGTAACTAGGCAGAATAGCCTAATAGACACCTCTACTTGTCCCGTTTTGTCATCCCAAGTCCCTATACTCAAGAGGGTTTCATTCAGGCACTCTTAATTATTAAAACACACTACTTTAAACCCCTCTGACCGTTGACCGAGTATATGTGACAATTTGATGACTGAGTTGGACAAAATACGTGAACTTCACGCGTATAATGAGCGTAAATATAAGAAGTTCAACTAAAAATAATTAAAATAAGAACAAAAAAAGGAAAAGTAAAATATGAAAAATAAATAATAAAAACAAAATGTGTCCCCTTTCTCCATCCCCTCCCCCATTTATTTTAATATTTCTACCGTTCCCTTTCCCCTTCTTTCCCCACCCCTCCATCGTTTTCTCCCTTTTTTCCTTTCCAGTTCTTCCATGTTCTTCCTCCTTTCCATTTTCTTAAACCTTGAATCAATATTTGAAAAAAAATATTTAAGAATCCTTTTATGAAGAGCAACCAACATTAGTGTTTTAAGATAAATTAGATCGATGGCTATTGTAATTTTTAATCTGTTTTGGGTAAAGATTGTCTCATGACTAACGAAATTTCATGTGGTGAAGTCGATATTTAATAATGGATTTATTCGATAGAGAGAAGTTGAATATCTAAAAAAAATTGGCAGGTAAGGTGTCGGAGATGCGGCGATTTTGGAGGGGTAAAGAGGGGTTGACTAAGGTCTTTGTGAAATTAGGTTGGGTGTACAGTGTAAAATTATATGGACATATGAGGATATTGAGGAATTTCAGTGGTGGTGCAGTAGCATCAATGGAGGAAAGGAGTTCAAGGTGGTTCACATGGTAGATTGAAGTAGTGAGTGGCGGCGTTGGACAAAAAACTCTGAAGGGGAGATCTGAACGAGATAAATTGGATACTGGTGGTTTTTAATCGTCCATGGTTGTATTGTCACTGGTAAAGGCAGAAAGTTGAGGTTTTGTTTGTGTTGTGAAAAATAGAGAGAGCTGGTCAAAGGTATGGGATGAGTGGAGTGAAAAAGAAAGAGAAATTAAAAAAATTTAAATTAAAGAGAAAAATAATGATGTGTCATAAAAAATCTGATGTGGAGGATGATGTGTCATCCACATCGTGCGTCTGAAGAACACGCGAGGTTAGAGGTGTTTACAGTAGTGTTTTTTAACAACTACGAGTGTCTGGATGAAACCTTATAGAGTATAAGGACCGGGATGACAAAATGGAACTAGTAGAGATATTTATTAGGCTATTCTGCCTTAGTAACTATGCACAACTCAAAACAACGATTGACTTTGTCTTAAGACTGACTGTTCGTTCTACTTCATACGTAAAATTTGAATTCCAAATGCATATAATGATTTACAATGACTCTGATGGAGATATGTAATTGGCAAAGACAAAATTTGGTTACCTTCCTTTCATAAAAGAAAGGAGGAGGGCTTAGACGACAAAAAAAAATTGTGTTGAAATCTATCTATATAGAATAGGAGAAGCAAAACTACTACATTAATAAAAGTGTCTTAACCAAAAAAAGCCAAGTGGCATTGTTAAGACAAAATAAACTACTTTTCTAACTAACTTTTTATTGAATTTTAAATTTTGAATTAATTGATTTCATTACTTGAATTAATAAATATAGATATCTTAATTATCAATAAAAAACGAAAATACAAAAAAATATTCTACTCATTCAAATTGGAGTTTTGAAATTATCTATCTATATAGAACTAGTATACGTACTCGCGCGATGCGCGAATCATTTAAAAGGGGGAAAAATGATATAGTAAATCTATATTACAGACTAAATTTAGTAATCACATTGAAAAGAATTAAACTAAAAAATAAATATTTGAATTTCATCGGTTTGTATATATGCTAGGGACCAACAATTTTATGCAGTCACGCAAAAGTGAAGGATAAAGCTTGTCTCAAATTCAAAATAAAATCAATATAGATAATCAAGAAAAGAGCAGTAGTACATTTCCCTTTGGAGTGATTGAAATTTCTTTCCTTCACAAAATAAGGACAATAAAAGGTTCTGGTCAACTTATTCAAAACCCTTTCCATCATTCGAAGCATAATCAATCACCGCTTCTGCTCTTGCTGAAAAAATCTATATTCTCATTGAATTTTGTACAAAATGATGCGCCTTGCACAAGGTGTCATACTTGTGCAGCTCCCAGGGGGGAATTACTGTCTTTTTGTTCAATGTTTCAACTACTTTCCCTGCGAATCCCATTCCATCTTTTCCTGTTTCCATTGTAACATCTTTAAATTTAGCATCTTTTTCCCCAACATAGCTTGCTTCACTCTTGCTCTGTTCTGGAATGCTCTATTTTGCAATTGAAGCTATCACGTCAGGGGAAGAAGTTTTTTGTTTCATCGGTTGTACTGATCTTCTCCTTAATCTTTCATGTTTTCGAGCAACAAAGAACAGAAGGGAAAAATATAATATTTGCTCTGTCCAAAGGAAAAATAATTATTTGAAGTTTGAAATAAAATATAACTCTTATATAAAATTGATAACAAATCTGCCTGAAGGAATGGTGGTATCCTGTACCAGTATCACAATTGTCCTCGAACACAAGCCTGAATTTAGTTTTTATTGCTTGCTTCAGTTTGTCAATCCAGCTCGCACCAAATCACCACTAAGAATCTATGTCTTCCACTTCCCATTAAACATCTCATCATGAACTTATAATAAGCAAAAGTGATGAAAATGATTACCACTAAGAATCTATGTATTACACATTACCATAGTTTTTTATATGTGAAAAAATTATAGAAAATGATCACCACTAAGAATCTATGTCTTTCACTTCCCATTAAACATCTCATCATGAACTTATAATAAGCAAAAGTGATGAAGATTGCACATTACAGTAGTTTTTATAATGTAGCAAAAGAGGTGTTTGATAATAATTAGGCACTTAAAAGTTAAAATTTAATACCTTCAAAGCCAATTAAAAGCGTTATAATACTTTCGTGAGAACAATTTGAGTTCGCAAAAAATTGCCAATTGCCAATCAATGGTCTAAATTAAATTGTACATTGCATTGTAAAAGCTTAAACCTATTCCAAAATTTGACAGACAATGGCAGTTAAACTTATTTTACTTACCAGTCAATGCTACATTTACAACTTGACAAAAATAAAAAATAAAAATTGGCAAACAGTATACCTTTAATATGAGAACGATACTGGTATTTCCTCCGTTCCAAAGAAGAGGCCGATTAGCCAGCATTCGAGGGTCATGAGATAGTTTACTTCTCATTGTGATAGAAAGATATTTCTGCATAAAATATATGTAACTAAGAAATATCGCTTATTGATTAAACTATAAATTACCAATGTTCCTTTTAAGATATCCAATAAGTCGATGAGTACGCGAAATATATATGAAAAGCATGTTACGGAAATACCATGACTCCACTATGTCCAGTCAAACCATATTAGAGATGCCAGAGTTCATAATTTCCTATTTGCCATGTGATGTCATGCCAGCCATCATACTCTCTCGGCTAAAAACAATGAGGATCTATGTGCAAATAGGGAATGTATTTACCTGACCATGGTAAGTCAAGGGATTAAAATCAATATTCCGGGTATGGGGTAAGTATTCATTGACCAAATCATACGTGCTTAAATCAAAATTATGAAATAAATTTTGATAATTTCAAACCAATGTTCCTCCTATTTGTGCTTAGCTCAAATTAGTGTTTGCCTCCCTTACATTACACTTTATAGCTGTATCATCAGAAGTTCTGGCTAAAAATTATGTCCTGTCAAATTTTGAAAGAGCAAACGGCATAACATAAGAGGGATGGGGTGAGTTAAGTTATGCTTATTGGACCTTGTAGCTTCTATCTCTCTGTCAATCAATCCAAAATAGATATACATGTTTACCTTTCTCATTAGACCTTGAAGCTACCATGATTATTTTGAGATAAGTTGTTAGTCACTTCTTCTGAGAAACTGCACTATCTGAGCTTCCCACGTCCGCATTTGTGCGGCGTGACTCCCCCGTATTTCGAGCTTCCTCTAGAGAACCCAATGCTTTGATGTCGATGTGTGTACGTAGAAACACTCCTTTTATTAAATTAGACATCTACTTATCAAGTAAAGACGATAGTTAGCAAAAATTACTTTGCTGATGTAGAAAAAAAAAAGATTTGAAACTTAGGGGGTTCAACAATTTATTATTTATATGCAGTGTATTCCAAAAAGATGTAGTGTATGAAGACTAAACTAATTGGAACAGAAAAATTACCAAGAGTATTATTTTTCTGTCAAATTCAAAAGGAAATCAATATATATATAGCCCGTTTGGCCAAGCTTCTAAAATCATCTTATTTGAGAAGTGCTTTTCTCAAAAGTACTTTTAAAAAAGTGCTTTTGGTGAGAAGTAGTTTGTGTTTGGCTAATTAATCAGAAAAGCACTTTTGAGCAGTAATTAGTGTTTGGCCAAGCTTTTGTAAAGACTGCTTCTAAGTGTATATTTCTCAAAAGTTGCTTCTCTA
>NW_017672363.1:89047-91637 GCF_001879085.1 Nicotiana attenuata
AGTGCTTTTGGAGAGTAAGTTACTTTTTCTGCTTTTCCAAACTGCTTCTGTTCTCTCTCAAAGCACTTTTTTCCTCCAAAGCTTGGCCAAACACCTTAATTTTTGGCCAAAAGTGCTTTTAGGCCAAAAAAAAGTACTTTTGGCCCTAAAAAAAAGCTTGGCCGAACAGGCTATAAGATAGGCATGTATAACGTTTTACTCATATATTAAAAAACCCAAACTCTGATTCCCACCTCTGCCGAACCTCAATTTTGCGATATCCCGATAAAGAAATGAACTAAATCGAAGAGAATATCTTCTCTACTTCTCTCGCCTCTTAACTATTTCGACATCTAAGTAGAGATATGCATGTTGGTCACTGAACCATGTCACAAGCCCATAGATTAATTCATGGTTACATTTCACTTAGCGTTTCTAAAATATTGTACTTCACAAAGGATTTGTTTAAACATATATGTAGATGATCAAGACTTCCTTAAAGATCGGCAAAAATTGCTAGTGCATCCAGTACACGAGACCAAAGGAATTCGTGATTTTGGCTATAAGTTCAAGAATAAATCAATCATCTACTATCGACTGGAAAGAATCTACCCTTCTACACTTTTTAACTTTTGAATTGGAACGTAATGCTAAGAACTCAATTACTGTTGAACTTCTCCAAGCAACTTCATTTGATAAAGTCCTTTTAGAAGCTAAATTTATACGATACTTTTTTTTTACTCTTTTACGGTAAATGTTTCACTATAAAGACTTCATAACTTATACCTGAATTTTATATACCATCATTATCGTCAAAATTATCTTTTTACCCATTTATATACAAAATAGATCAACGATTAATAGATTTTTACTCTAATGGTCTTATTACTTATAGCTTGCAACTAAAATAATATATAAAAGGTATTTCAGAGATGCTAGTTGTAATCAAAGAACATACCTTTCGTAACAAAGTTTTTAAGCATTGTTTATGATTCTGTTTGTGATATCCGCTTGATGTGGAAAGTGATTTTTTTTTTCCATGGAAAAGGATCCAAAAAGCAGGATTTAATATGCCCTTTGAGAGACTTTGGAAGAAAGATGAAGTGTGTTGATGGTGGTTATTGTCAGATGAAAAGTGGGATTGTGGGAGTTCCAAAAAAGATGAGTTATGTTGAGAATTGAAAACGGTTTTCGAATTAGCCTCTATCGAGTTGTGAATATTAAAAGCAGTTTTAGATTGCACAGTTTGTATATTATTATTTTTTTGAAATTCAAATTCAAAGACTAATCTGTTAAAGGAATACAATTCCATCATGGAATAAAGATTGTTCATGAAATACAAATCATACAAATTACCTCTTGTAGTTTAGAATTGTTGTTTGATATGCACGCGATGGAGAAAGAACAAAACTATATACTGTAAAAGTAGAACTGATTTGATAAAAATGTGAAATCACGTTGCTGGAATCTTGGGCAGAAGAGTTCGTGGGTAAGGAGTTGATATCGTGGTGAGACATCGTGGAATTGAGGTGCCGAATTTAGAGGATGAAATTTTTAGGGTAAAAGATAAAAATAGCGTTCCCAATTGCCGTTCTTATTTCAAAATGTATCTATACTTATTTAATAGGAAAAATGTATCTATATCTATACTTATTTAATAGGAATGACTTTTTTTTGGGGCAAAAAACGTAGTTCTTCTATAGGAATGACTTTTCTTTTCAAACTATATATGTAGAAAGTAGAAACTGCTTCTTCTTTTAAAAAAAAACTTCTTTTAAAAAAAATATGGAGTACCTAATTAATTGTTTTTAAATTATTAATGACTTTTCTTTTCAAACTATATACGTAGAAACTGCTTCTTATTTTAAAAAACTTCTTTTTAAAAAAAATATAGAATACCTAATTAATTGTTTTGAAATTCAAAATTTAAAAAGAGAAACTAATTTTACCTAACTTTAACTAATTTGTCCTAAAATAAACACATGGCATTTCATATGTGGAACACTTGGCAAATTTGGTAGGGTTGACTTCTTTCCTTTTAAGTAAATATAGATCTGAGCGAACACAATGTTCAAAACCCGGAAAAATATGCCAGTATATTATGCTGGAGTTCCAGCATAAGTATACTTGAACTCCAGCATATTATACTGGAGTTCCAGGATAAGTATGCTGGAACTCCAACATAATATGATGGAGTTCCAGCATAAGTACACTAGAACTCCAGCATAATATACTGGAGTTCCAGCAAGTATACCGGTCCAGCATAATATACTGGAGTTTGGAGCACTGGTGCTCCAGTATATTATACTGGAACCAGCAAAGTATACCGGTGCAGCATAATATGCTGGAGTTCATACATAGGTGCACCGAACTCCAGTATATTATGCTGGACCGGTCTCTGTTGCAGCAAAATAGTGGCTATTTTTTATTATCTTGGTGAACGCTGGCTATTTTTGAATGACCAGTCCGAAAACTGGCTATACCGTGCTATTTTGACGCTTTTGAGCTGTGTAAAGGGGATTCAAAACGTAATATATATATAGTAAACGGTAAAACGTTTAGTTACGTTACTTATACTACAACTAGTATTTAGTTTCGTACTATAAACGTT
>NW_017672363.1:91937-184517 GCF_001879085.1 Nicotiana attenuata
AGAGATTATATGGGAGTAGTTATTATCCTAAATTGATTTTTTATTATAATTCATATGTCAATTTAACAATATATATATATATATATATCTATATATAATATATATATATATATAATATATGTATATATATAAAGAAAGTAGTAGACAAAAATATTAAACAAAGTAATATGCTAATAAATATTTTTATTAACAATGTATAACAATGCAATTATACTAAATATTGGATAATATAATAAAGAAAAATACATAACAAAAAAATTATTCGATGACTATATAAGTCCCTTTAATTTAATAGATATTTTATTCATCAAAATTCAGATAATATTATCGAGAACAACAGAATAAAATTTAAATTAATTTTTTAAGATTAATAAAATATATATCTTATCTCATATTACAAAAAAAAAAAAGCGATCAGACAAAAAATATTAAACAAAGTAATATGCTAATAAATATTTTTATTAACAATGTATAACAATGCAATTATACTAAATATTGGATAATATAATAAAGAAAAATACATAGCAAAAAAATTATTCGATGACTATATAAGTCCCTTTAATTTAATAGATATTTTATTCATCAAAATTCAGATAATATTACCGAGAACAACAGAATTAAAATTAAATTGATTTTTTTAAGATTAATAAAATATATATCTTATCTCATATTACAAAAAAAAAAAAAAAAGCGATCTGACAAAAATATTAAACAAAGTAATATGCTAATAAATATTTTTATTAACAACGTATAATTACTAAACATTGGATAGTATAATAAAGAAAAATATAAAACAAAAAAGTTCTTCAATAACTATATAAGTCTTTTTAGTTTAATAGAGATTTTATTATTGGGTATATCGTATTGACAAATAAGATGATAATTTAAATTTATTAAAGTAATACGATCTAATATGTTCAAACAAGCCCGATTAGGATTTAATTTAAATAATATTGTTTAATACCAACCGCGCATCGCGCGGGTACAACTACTAGTGGGAAATAAAAAGAGAAGAATTAACTTAAATAGCCAAGCAACCCAACCGCTTAAACTAACAATTATCAGTATTATATATTATGCAATTTATATATAACCGTATATATTAGTGTATAATCTATATATATCGGTAAATAATGAATTCGGCTGACTATTTGTATAATGATCCCATGAGAAGATTGAAAATCATGAGTATCAACATCCAACTCAAGCAACTATTAAGCACTTGTCCTAACTCCTAAGATGGATACCATACGGTAGAACATAAATAAACTATATTACTATGATAAGAAGTCATTTTTTAATTTTATTGTTGTAGTGGATAAATTTCAGTACGTACTATCAATGTTCATCTAGCTAATTTTGGTAAAAGTTCTAAATGATCCAATAAAATACTATTTATTTTGGGGGTGAAAATAGGAGACTTTTTGAAGCATTGAACTATATGCAGTATGTAGTGTGCTTCATGTTGCATTTTCATCACATTTGCTATCGACAATACGTAATTACAACTGAACCAAAACAAATCTCATTTGTGCTTCGGAATATAGAAGATGCAAAGGTGAATTTATTTAATATCATGCATGCGTATCTTGATAAGGATTTAATTTGTATATATGTTACTAATAGATAGTGTAATTTGTTTTAACTACCAATGGAATTTAACCAGTTGTATCGATCCTCATTTGCTACTTTATTTGTGACGTAATTAACCTAAAATGAACTAAATTAATTTTGGCAACAATAGAAAGATATTGTTGCAAATAACTTATATCTTTAATTCGTTATTACATTCACAAAAATATATGGCAACAAGATTAAAATGTTTGGCAACAAGAAAAAAACATGGTTGAAAGTTTTATTATATGACAACAACTAAATCAAGTTGTTGCTAATTATTGAGATTAACCAACAATATTATGATTGCTGCTAAAAAGTTGTTGCGAATTACTGTATATACTTTCCTGTATTGCTGCCACTATGAGATTAGTCTTATCTCATTATATTCCAGTGCTTCAACCAATAATCAAAGTCGAAAACTTAAAAATTTACTGTGTTACTTACCCTCTAGGCTCTAGCTATGATATGGCTTTCACTGTAACACACTTTTGATCACGAATCTGCTGGTTAATTTGGTTGATGGCCATTTTCTTGGTTCAATCACGAATCTGTACGTTTATAGAGTATTCTTCTTTTTCTTCTTCTTTATTTTTTCTTTTACAATATTACAATACTTTGTCGCATTTCTTAGTTCCAGATCAAGTGAACAACTATAATAATAATTAGTCATGTGTAGTGGGGCACTTTGTTGCCTTGTTGGGACCAATAACTGCTTCTAAAATCACCAAGAAAATCAGCAAGTAAACATGTCCTCTTTTGGTACTTCATTTGCTATTTCTAGTTGAAACTTTTTCAAGGATGCTTTTAAAGGAAGCTAGAGAAGCAATGAAAACTTTTGATAGAAATGTCCGGTACTTTCCCGGGCCCCGTATATAGCGGGAGCTTAGTGCGTCGGGCTGTCAATGCCAATGTAATGATACTAGGTGGCCATTCTAAAAGACTTTTATTTAGGAATTAACTAAAGCGTCTTGAATTTTAATTTTTTAGTTCAAATTTTCAAGACAAAATAAATACTGGCTAATTGCTAAATAGCAGCCCTAAAGATGATTGTTTATGTACTTTCCCAAGCTTTTGCTCTTTCTTCTTTTTCTTCAATTCTACCATTTTCTTGCTTCTGGAATAAATGTTATTTTGCTTTTCCTTTTTCTTTTCTATTTACTTCCTTTTCCTTTTCTAGTTCTTTCATTTGTTAGTATTGTTACTGTATTAAGACATCTTTTTTGGCTATACATAGTGTAGACATCGAAATCTTAGTGGATCGAGTTAAATCCTAAAGTCAAGATAGTACAAGACCTATTGAAATTCTAGGAGTCTGTCAGTATTGCTTAGAGGCTACTCTACCAAAACCCTAGGTCACTCTTATAAAAAGGGTTACATAATCCTTTAAAAAAACATCTCAAAAATGGAGATTATCTCTAAAATCCCATAAACTCACGGGATATTCACAAAGAGATCAAGGAGTGGCCGGATAATTTTTGATAATCAAATACTTCAAGAAGATCCACAACACACTTCATGGATATCAAATAAATCCATCCGCACCATCCTACGTTCGAGAAACACGTTGTTCTAGCCCTCGAATCACGGAGATAATCAAGAGAGAAGAATCAAGGGGATAAACAGAATTGTACCGCATCATTTTATCAATAAAATTACGTTTTTTCATATTTATATTGTGGTTGCAATTTATTTTTGTATCACAAATAATTTATTGCAAATAAATTGGCACGCCCAATGGGACCAATTCTGCCTTCATCTCTTCTCTCACAATCAAATCTGCAAAATTTGAAGCCAATTGCAATGATGGTCTCACGGAGGGGACAACATCTCTTATTCTTTTCAATTGGCCACTCATTAAAGCGGCAGAACCGCAAGATCATGCACCAAGTAGTTCTTTACTAAAGTTGAACGACTGCTAGCGAGACACATCTCGTCAAAGTTGCAATGCTACATGAAGGAGAAGCCGAAATCAAGTAATTGCATTGTCCTCAGTGAATTACGCCAACGCCCCGACCTAGCTTGGTAGTTATTACCAAGGATCATAACTTCTTTGTGGTAAACACATGCTGGGGGCATCCTTTTAGTAGGCGTGTATATCTTGACTTTCTCAAAGAGACAAATTATTTACCTTGACTCCTAAAAGGATTCAGTTATATATGTGATATGTTCAAGTTGGTATAGACGTGTGTTGTGGATAGGAGATTTCCAAAGAATCCGATTTGCCATGATATTTTTTTAAAATGTAAAATTGCTTGGTCTTAGAAAGATTTGATTAGAGAGCGGCGCAGATAGCTTTGAAATTTATATTCAAGTACAAATTTAATTCTTGAATACCAAAGTTGGTGCAACGTTGACTCCTTGCAAAAGTTGCTTAATCTATGTTGATGTGTTTGTCTCTCTACAAACAAGTACACATCTGCCAAGGCCATCACACTTCATCCTTAAATTGAAGAAGTTCCAATAAGGCCATCATACCTCATTGATATGGTTGGTCGTTCACCAACTTGGATAAATGGTTCAATTCAAAATACTCGTTGGAATCCAACGGAGCAGGTGCTAGTATAATAGACTATTGCCATACTTAATACTTCAAGTCTCGTCTTCAAGTTTCGCCAAGGCTACACCCCGATAAACCTTGAAGTAGGGGGTATTTGTAGACATCGAAATCTTAATGGATCGAGTTAAATCCTAAAGTCAAGATACTACAAGACCTATTGAAATTTTAGGAGTCTGTCAGTATTGCTTAGAGGCTACTCTACCAAAACCCTAGGTCACTCTTATAAAAAGGGTTACATAATCCTTTAAAAAAATATCTCAAAAATGGAGATCATCTCTAAAATTCCATAAACTCACGGGATATTCATAAAGAGATCAAGGAATGGCCGGATAATTCTTGATAATCAAATACTTCAAGAAGATCCACAACACACTTTATGGATATCAAATAAATCCATCCGCACCATCCTACGTTCGAGAAACACGCTGTTCTAGCCCTCGAATCACGGAGATAATCAGGAGAGAAGAATCAAGGGGATAAACAGAATTGTACCCGCATCATTTTATCAATAAAATTATGTTTATTCATATTTATATTGTGGTTGCAATTTATTTTTGTATCACAAATAATTTGTTGCAAACACATAGTATTTAACCCATCAAACTATTGGTCGTTTTTTTTTCTATATCGAACCTTAATATTACAAGAGAACAATTTCTTATAGCTTCTAAAAATATGAAGTTGTAGTTTAAATTTTTGAAGTGATCCAATTTCATATTTCTCAAAGGTTTTGAATCTACTTATGGGAGCGAGTATTTTTTCAGGATACACATAGTCTCTAACGCCTCTCATTTAATGTGCTATTTAAATATACTGTACAACATAAAGTATTATTATTCTGTGTTATTTTAACTTGCTACTAAAAGGCTAACATTCTATATCAACTTCCTAATCATTGGGTCTTGTACGGTTAATTTCAAATTCGGAAGTGTTATAAGAAGGCAAGGTAAGAGGCTAAATTAGTGGTCACGGCAACTAAGATTGCGGTTTTCGGGCGTCTATACGAGGAACTCGGGGGCAAAGCAGAGACAAGAAGTTGTATCGATTGGCCAAGGTGAGGGAGAGGAAGGCCTGTGACTTGGACCAGGTGAAGTGCATCAAAGGCGAGGACGGCAAAGCATTGATGGACGAGGCACATATTAGACGC
Organism: Nicotiana attenuata; assembly: GCF_001879085.1. Classification (NCBI taxonomy): domain Eukaryota; kingdom Viridiplantae; phylum Streptophyta; class Magnoliopsida; order Solanales; family Solanaceae; genus Nicotiana; species Nicotiana attenuata. The sequence goes on from NW_017672363.1 coordinate 97,259, forward strand.
AGATGGCGGACGTATTTCCATAGACTGTTGAACGATGAGGGGGACAAAAGTATTGTGCTGGGTGAGTTGGAGCACTTCGAGAGTCGGTGGAATTTTGGGTATTGTAGGCGTATTAAGGTGGGGGAGGTGGAAGGGGCTATACGCAAGATGAGCAGGGGTAGAGCGACGGGAGCAGACGAAATCCTAGTGGAATTTCGAAAGAACGCGGGTCGAGAAGGCTTGGAGTACCTCACTGGATTGTTTGATATCATTTTTAAGACGAAAAATATGCCCAAAGAATGGAGGTGGAGTACGATGATTCTGTTGTATAGGAACACAGGCGATATCCAAATTTGCAACAATTATAGGGTTATAAAACTATTGAGCCACACTATGAAGATCTGGGAAAGGGTGGTAGAAGTTAGGATGAGGAGCGTGTCTATTTCTGAGAACCAGCTCGAATTCATGCCAGGACGCTCAACTACGGAAGCTATTCATCTGGTGAGGAGATTAGTGGAGTAGTACAGGGAAAGAAAAAAGGACTTGCATATAGTGTTTATTGACCTTAAAAAGTATACGATAAAGTGTCGAGGGAAGTTTTGTGGAGGTGTCTGGAGGTTAGCGGTGTTCCGGTAGTGTACGTTAGGGTGATTACGGATATGTAAGACGGTGCTAAGACTCGGGTGAGGATTGTGAGAGGGAACTCGGAGAACTATCCAACTGTGATGGGGTTGCACTAAGGATCGGCTCTTAGCCCGTTTTTATTTGCCTTGACGATGGACGTGCTGACGCGACACATACAAGGGGAAGTGCCTGGTGCATTCTATTTGCCGATGATATAGTATTGATCGACGAGACGCAATCTTAGAGTCTAAAGGTTTCAGGTTGAGTAGGACTAAAATAGAATACTTAGAGTGCAAATTCAGTGACGGGGCTCATAAAACACACGTGGCTGTGAAGCTTGATACTTAAGTTATCCCCAGAAAAGGTAGTTTCAAGTATCTCGGGTCTATTATCCAAAGTAACAGGGAAATTGAGAGGATGTCGCACATCGTATTAGAGCGAGATGGATGAAATGGAGGCTTGCATCTAGCATTTTATGTGATAGGAATATGTCGCCAAGACTCAAAGGTAAATTTTACAAAGTAGTGGTCTGACCAACTATGCTATATAGGACGAAGTGTTGGCCAATCAAGAACTCACACGTGCAGAAGATGAAAGTAGCAGAAATGGGGATGTTGAGATGGATGAGTGGGTATACCAGGAGAGATAACATTAGGAGTAAAACTAATCGGGTTAAAGCGGGAGTGACCTCCATGGAGGACAAGATGCGGGATTCGAGACTGAGATGGTTCGGGCACGTAAAAGCGAGAAACATTGATGCTCCCGTCAGGAGATGTGAGAGGCTGGTCGTGGCGGGTTTGAGGAGAGGTCGAGGTAGGCCAAGGAAGTGCTGGGGAGATGTGATTAGGCAGGATATGACGCGACTTCAGCTTACTGAGGACATGACCCTTGATATGAAGGTGTGGAGATCGAAGATTAGAGTAGAAGGTTAGTAGGTGGTTGTAAGTTTCTTCTTTTCTTACTAGTTACTTTAGTAGCACTCATGTTCCTCCATATTCTTAAGTAGATTTTTATTACGTCATGTGATCTAGTTCGCTTCTATTATCGTATTTTCTGTTATTAGTATTTAGTAATACTTATTCTCCCCCTTCTTTTTCTCACTCTTTCTGAGTTGAAAACAGACCCAGCAGACCCTCTCTATTAGGAATAAGGTCGGTATACACACTACCCTCTCAAACCCCACCTGTAAGAATATATTGGATTTGTTGTTGTTGTAGATTTGATTTATGAAATTTCAACTGAAAAAATCCTTCTTTTATATAACCATTAGGTATTCGAAACTTATTCATCGATTAATTTATATTCGTATATATATGGGGCATAGGGCATAGGGCATGGGATTCGTTTAAGGAAAACGTTCTCTACTGAAATTTCTCCTCTCCTAGACATAAATTTTCCACTCTTAGGGTGTGTTTGGCATAAAGGAAAATATTTTTCAAGAAAATATTTTCTTGAAAAACAAGTAGTAATCTTATTCATTTTTCGCTGTTTGGTACGCAAATTAAGGAAAATGGCTTCTCAAGAGTATTTATAAATAATTTAGATATAATAAACATGAAGCCATAAACTTTCAAATCAAAAACCTTCCGAACCCACATATTTCATAAACTTTCGAACCGCTAAACTTTTGAAAGCGCAGAATTTCGAACCCGTAAACTTTATAATTTCTAAACCCGTAAACTTCCAAACAAAATAAACCTTCGAACTCATAATTTTGGAACTTGTAAAATTTTGAACCTTTAAAATGATAAATAAAAAAATTAAAACTGAAAAATATATTTAAAAAATATTTTTTTCGGGGGGGGGGAGGGGGGAGGTGACAGTAAAACGAAAAAGAAACAGAAAATTAAATTACAAAAAAAAGTTTTTTTTTGTAACGGGGGAGGGGGAGAGGGGGAGGTGAGGGGGGTTGGGGATGATGGGTGGTGCAGAAAAATAAAAAATAGAAATTTGAAATTACAAAAAAAAAAAATTTAAGGAAAATTTAGTTTTTTTAGACGGAAGGGGGTGGGGTAGGGAGGTGGGGTGGGGTGGAGGGGTAGTAGGGTGGGTGGTAACAGAAAAACTGAAATTTGAAAAAAAAGCTATTTTTTGGAGAGAGGGGGTAGGTGGGTTGGTGAGGGTGGAAGGTTGAGAAGGAGTTTTGGAAAATGTTTTCCCTTTCTCTTGATAAGGAAAATATTTTCCTCCAATTGGAGAAAAATGAGTTAATAAGGAAAATATTTTCTAAAACATTTGAGCTAACCAAACATAAAAAAATTAAAAAATATTTTCCTTCGTACCAAATACACCCTAGCTCGAACACATTTTTTGATTAACGGTAGATTGATCTTATCCGTCTCAAAAAAGGTCAAAATATTGCTTTAACATAAAATTAGGAAAACAGATAAGCATCACATAACGCTGAATCCGTTAGCTCAGTTCTAACGGCCCCAGATTTCGCAGTCCACATAAATTTATCCTAATTATAATTTTCATAGTCAGACGAAACGTGCATTCCGATACTGGTACGACGTGCAAAATATTTTGTACTTTCTCCCCAAAAATTCGACCAATTCTTGAATTTTGATCCACAGGCAAAATCCCGACCCAACCCCTCCCAGCACCCAAAGGGGCAAAATCCCGCTTTTGCTTTAGCTGGTTCTTTTTGGCCACGCCCCCACTCACACACCTAAGCCTCACCTGTATTAGAAGGTTCAGTAATATTAGTGTTTGTTAATTCCACAAAACCCTACACCAGAAACTTCTTTATTTATCAGTTCTTGGTCAATAGATGCACCTTCCCCATTAATCAGGTACTTTCTCATATACCCTTTTCATTTTGGGGATAATGTGTAGATATTAGTGGGTTTCTCTCTCTGTGTGTGTGTGTGTGTTTGGTGGCATTTGGGTCTTTGTAATTTTTCGTCTTTTCTTTGTTTTTATATTTTTTTTTATACTTGGGTCTTGCATTTCTATGGATAGTTTCATCTTAAATTTGCTATGACCTGTTAAGTATGTGCAAAATAAATGGGGTCATTTAGCAGTCAAAATTAGCTTGCCGAGAAAATTTTCTTCTAATGCTTCTATTTATATTTGCATAATATTAGCATGAGATGAGTTTAAATGGAGTAACATGATTGGATTCATATAGGTGACGCCAACTTGTTTGGGACTGGTTGTTGTTGATGTAGTGTCTTTGTATTCATTTCAATGCATATTTTTCTGTTTGATCATGGAAGTAAAAACAAGGGAAATTTGTTAGAAATCTGGAAGAAAACTAGACAAANCCTACATTATCTAAAGCACTAAGCCATAAAGGAAGTTAAAACAAACCCACTTAGTCCACTAAGTACACAACTCCCCCATATACCCATAAGACTAGGAAAGCAGAAACTAACTAATTAAAATATCTAACAAAATTAACAAGGGAGAAATTGTATTTAGCAGGATCAAGCTGCTCCATGTCTCCACCTATTAGCTGTTTAGGCCGTTTCTGGCCATTTTTGGTGATTGAATCTGTGGGTTTGTTTGACAGATTTGTTTTCGTGAAATAAAAATTTCACGGTTTTATTTTGTTGTTGTATGGCAAGTCAAAGATAGCTTGAGTTGGTGGGGGCATTCAGTTGCTATTTTGACTGCACCTATGTCTCAATGAGCCATTTGATCCTAAATGACCAATGAGGTCAACAATTTTTGGATGGATGAAATTCAAAAGAAAGAGATGGTCATGCATGTTCAATATCTTATTTGCTGCCTCAAGTGAAAGGCATAAGTCATTTTCAATCTATTATATTAAGTAGCACCTACTAGTAGCAGGCTTTTAGATGTCATACTTTACGTCTTATATATGCTAGGTACTTCTATTTATTGAAAGAGTATAATGGATTTCACGAGCAGCAATCAACATTCGTCATTGTGAAATGGTGCTTGCTTAATGCGTGTTTGGTGTGTTGCTTGTTAAAACTTTTGAATATCATGCCATCATCCAGTATTTAACTTGGTCCTCGTTAGGATAGAAAGAAACTTCTAAGTTATCTTCTTAATGGCTACCTTAATACTTTAATTCTCAGCCATGGGCTGTTGAAAACTGCTTCCTGTGCATTTATCTGTTGTTCTGGCAGTTTTGGATCATGTTTAAGTCTATGAGTTAGCAGACTATCTGGTGGTGGAGGACGAGTAAGTAGTTAATTGCATGATAAGGTTAGGTTAGTTATCAACTTCAAAATTAAATGACACCAAACTTATCATCTGCTGCGTGCAGAAAAACTGGCCTTTTCTTTTAACTTTTTTCTTGACCCTTTGCCAATTTGCCTCATTAGGATCTTTGCTTTCCAAAATCTGAATGGAGGAGACTTTGATATGTTGGCAATTTCCTTATATTGATGCCACTCTGAATCTGCTATAGTTTTCTAGTCTTTAAATTCATTTTGATGGCTCTGATAGGCTTACAGCTTACTGCTTCTTTACATGGAAATGCTGACTTAGGAATTATTTTGTCCATTTCACTTCAGATCTTCTATCCTATTTTGCCTGTGAGTATGTGTATACTGTGTGACTTATGAATTGCAGATGTTATTCAAGGTTGGAATTGTCTCTACCTTAAAAATAAAGTATTTAGTTCTCAGCCATTATAATTGTCTTGGTTGAATTTGCCATTTTGAGGATCCAAGTCTGACATTATACTTTATCAGGTGCAATAGTGTCATTAAAACCAGGACTCTTTTCTGTTTGTTTTGGGGGTGGGGGGTGGGGGTTGTAAACAGGAGAGTGAAAGTGTTTCTTCAAAGTTCCCAGGGGAACAGACATCACAGAATTTTAGGCGTTCTCTGCTCATTTTAAATAAATCTCTCTTCAGATTTTTCTCCGATGAATAGTCTCCCTTTTTTCTTGAGGTACTGTCTCCATAATCAGCTTTCCTCTCTAGTCTTACTTCTTTCGTCAAAATGTTTTATTAGCAATGTATACCAATCCACCGTCAAGAGGTTGGAAACGACCTTTAGTTCTTGTTTTCTATGTTCTTTGCTTTGCCCATATAAAGGGCCTTACTACTTCTATTTTTTATAAAGGAAGATGGAAACTTGTTTAGCCTATACTGGTTTAAGTCGTCAGCATTTACTTGACTCTGAGCCTGTGAAGCGTGAACTGTTGATTTGTGCTGTAAACCAATTTTCAATGAACCACATGAATGTAACGTTTTGAGATTCTGAGGAATGCTAAATATTGAGCAGCGTGTTCCACACATACAACTTATTTAAATGAGCAAGCATGCAATAGGTTACTGTAATTGCAATGTCAGTGGATGGCTACAGGAGCTTATTCTATTTGTACTTTAGTTAACTATTTCTTTCCTTATTATTCTGTTTCTTCTGGGTAATAAGTGCTGTACTTTCTGTTGCATTTTCTTTCAGAATATTTCCTTTGGGGGTCCTACTGCCATTGTACCATCTACTGTAGTCAGATTCATGAAGGTGCGGCACCAGCACTTGACGTGAAGGTATTTATGCTATTAGAATTGCATGATTGCAGTTACCTTTCCTTTTGGGAACTGGGAATTTGTTGCTTGTTCTACACTCCGGCACTTATTCTTCTGGGAATCTTGTTGCTTGTTCTACACTCTGGTACTTATTCTTCTGGTATCTTTTAGAAAAAGGAAATGAAGTACAAATGTGAACCACACTAGCTAGAACAGTTTAATTTTGTATGTCCACCTATACATTTTTATAGAAAATTGCTTCCTCCTTCAAATATTTGTTCTTTATCAAAGGAAAAAAGCCCTACCCTTCATTCAAAGTTTCATCGAGCTCCACATAGTTTTGCCATTGTAGACTTGCTTTTCTGCCTTTTAATAACTAAAGTGTTTGCAATATTATAAATAAACATGACTCTGGAAATCCCCTCTTGTTGGCGAAAATCAGAGTTCAACAGATACCAGACTTAACTTTATCTGGACATCTTTCGTTTGGATTTTCTGGATATTTTTTCCTATCAAATATCTGTTTTAGACTTGTTTACCTGCAAAATTCTTGTGGTTATAAAGTGTTAATACTTTTCAATTAGCCTATACCCACTTGATTTGAGTGATCAGAAAACTATGCTTCTCCTGGCATAAATTGACGTTATGCTGCATTTCCTATATAGGGTTACTTTGATGGTCTGTAGCTTCTCCATCTTCCAATTCAGTGACTCCAAAAATGAAACCAAGAACTAATGTGGGGCCAAGGTCCCAGAAGTCCAAAGGTGTTCAGAGTGAGGGGCCAAACTGGGTCATAATTGCAGGTAGTGCGTTATTAAGTACATTATCTGTCCGCTTAGGCTACAAGCTGAAGCAGGTGCTTGACTCGAGACAACAGAACAAGACTACCAGCAGTTTGAAAGGTCCGATATTGTGCAAAGCATTTTGGTCTGTCTTGTGAAATTATTTTACCCTCTTAGATATGAGAAGTGGCTTAAAATGCAGGAAATGAAAAATCTCCTGATGGAAGGAAGTTAGGGAATGGTCATTTGCAGTCAAGTACTTATTATTTTGCGCAAGATGATGGTGGCTGCTACAATTGCAATACAGGCACGTAAATTCTTGTCATCCCCTTGGAGTTTTTAGAATTTAGGTTGTTCTTTTTGGAGTAAAAAACACGGCTAGTGATTTCATGTTGGCATCATCTTCTTCCAATGATCATGTTCAGTTTTTTAACTCCCGATTTTGTGAGAGTATAATTTGAACTAGTAAAGTTAATTAGAGTTGTATGCATCGAAACTATCATTTGTAAACAACTTATGCATGATAATGTTGATCCTCTGGTTGCTTTCTAACTGGAAAAGCTAGACACGATGTTCTTCACAAAATGGACATATTTTCAGTTATCTTGCTTGCTTTAAGAGGTTTATGGTGATGTCAAGTGAAAGATTGGAACATAATGAGGGAGGATTCATGTGATCAATATGATGCTTTTCTTGGTATACATGTTGCGCTAGCTACCACGTAGGACCAGTTTTTACCTTCTATGCTGAGTTTTCTTCAAAAAAAAAAAAAAGTTTACCAAATCACTAGTGCAGTTAATGAACATTTGCTATTTTTACAAGACAGGAGCTGGAGGATTGGGGGTTATAAAGCAGCAGCAGTGTAATGGGTCTGAGCCTGAAATGGTGCTCCCTCTTGTGACTGTTCCTGCCCTCGAATTCAATAAAGAGAATGGTGGGCCATGGTCAAGCTCTCCTGACCGTCTTGAACTGCCACAGAAACCATTTCATCACTCGAACAGCTCCGAGTCGCCATGCGTCTCAGAATCTGGTTCCGACATATACAGTAAGCGAGAAGTGATACAAAAGCTGAGACAACAGTTAAAGAGAAGGGACGAAACAATATTAGAGATGCAAGAGCAGCTTGTAGAGTTGCAGGGTTCTCTCAACAGTCAGCTGTCGCATTCTGCCCATCTGCAGTCGTTGCTGGACGCTGCAAACAGGGATCTGTTTGATTCGGAGAGAGAGATACAGAGGCTGAGGAAAGCAATTGCAGATCATTGCGTTGGACAAGTTGGTTCTTGCGAAAAGTCCCCAACAGTACCTGTATGGCCAGCTGAAGTCCGATATGGTCATACGAACGGTCACACAAATGGTCACCTGGAAATTGATAGAAATTCTGATACCTCAGAGAAGGGAAGAGGAGGAGATGTGGAAAGGTTCGAAATGCTGAAGCGCGAAAAAGATGAGTTGAAAGAAGTGATTGAAGGGAAGGATTATCTAATCAGGAGCTACAAGGAGCAAACTGCTGAGTTATCAATCAAGGTGAAGGAACTGCAGCAGAGATTGGATGCTCAGCTCCCAAATATTTTGTAGGCACGCGTTAGAGTTGTGTATTCTTTAGTTTGCTTCCATCTTATGTTTCTCATTCCCTTGATTGGTTTTAAGCTTCATGATATGGGAATGCTCTTTTCTCGGTTTTCTTCTGTTTTTTTTCCTTTTTATGTTTTTATTCCTTACCTCCATCTAATCCATTCTGTTTTCTGTTCATAATGTTTGACGAAACGATTTGGAGAACGTGCGTAGAAGTAGTAGATCGAGTTTGAGGATTGCTTCCTGTATTGCTGAACATGTAAAAATGGTTCATACATGCATGGAGTAGTTTTATCTGAAGTTTTGAAATAGACATTTGCTCAGCAGTTTGATCATATTTCTCACCTCCAAAACAACCATGGCAAGCGTTACTGTTCTCTCTGTCAAGGGGATTTTTTCAACGTTTAGGATATCACTTAAAATTTGTTTTATGATATTATATGAAAAAACTCCTATATATACCTTTCTTTCTATTTAATAATACAACTAAAGCGTAAATCATGGTACAATTAGATCTCCCTATAGCAGGCATATTTTCTAATATTACTATATTATAGCTGTCGAGTTTCTTTGGAATCAATTTTTTATATTATGTTATAATATATGTTCTCTTTAATACTACATTATTATAGCAGCCAAAAAATAGAAAGTTTTGATCCTGCTGTGATAAATTCTGCTCGGATCAATCCGCCAGAAAGAAAAAAGAAAAAGAAAAAAAAAGAGAAGAGAGAGAACAATTATTTAAAAAAAAAAAAAGAAGGGAAATTAAGGCGCCCTCAATTTCCCGCCAAATCTCAAAGTTCCCCCCACAAAATCACTCACCGTCCAGCTGCTCTTCTAAACCCTACTTCCTTCTTCAATCGCAAAAAGAAAAAAAATTCAATTAAAAGAGTGGAAAAAAGATCAGGGAAGGAAGATAAAGAATGAAGGGAGGTACAGTTCAGATTAATTGGCACGACACGAAACCCGTTTTGTGCCTCGATTTTCACCACCTCTCCGGCATCCTTGCTACCGGTGGCGCCGACTATGACATCAAGGTTAAATTTACTATTTCACCCTTCTTCATTTTCCTCTATTACTTCTAAATTTTGTCTCTGCATGTGTGTTTCGCACTTTGATATTTCTTGCATGGTGAATTTTGGTTTTAGTAATTATTTTAATTGGTTCCTCGGAAATATCGAAATTCTCTTTTGCATTTTCATTCACTAGTTTACAGTTTCTATGTTACTTTTCTCAATCCGGAAAAGTATATTTGTGATATTGTAAAAATCGAGCTAAAAGAACCTTTAAAGTTCAAAGGAAACGAAAATACAGTAAACACCATCTCCAAGGCGGCAAGGGCATGCATCATTAATCATGGTCAGTTACTTCTGATGCGTCGCATCTCCAATGTCATGTAGAATGATCCATGTTAAAAAGACAATATCAAAAAATGAAAGTGCGAAAATTGGCCCTGAAGGTCACCAAGGGTTGACACTTCAGCTACAGATTGTAGAATCATCTTCTTTGCAGGATCAGGCGAAAGTTGGGGATAGGCATTTGATACAATATTCCTAGTGTGATATTCTTACCAATTGAGTATCATTTAGGTGAATGCCCACATTAGTCGAATTAGAAAACTCATTCATGAAATTTAGAGTAATATCTAACTGCCAGATTTACTCATCCAGTTAACCAAGCAACTACAATGTTTCTCTTCAGGGAGTTTATGATCCCGTACACTGACTCAAAAAACTCTTTACTTTGTTGAACTAATTCATATAACTCCTATTAAAAGGAACATCACAACTAAAGCAAACGTCCAACCAAATCTGTTTTTTGTCCAATGCAGACAAAATAATCCAACTAAAAGGATGACAGCAACAGCCCTTACTATTTTCACCATGCTTATCTTTGGTTGGTCCACCTTTATGCCACTAAAAGTTGAAAGACATGATGTAACAGGAGTGACAATTCCATCGGTTATGCTTGTGTGAACTTCCAACAAATATAAGAATAAAAATTTCACTCTTCCTGAATGAATAGGCCTCCAGCTATCTCTCTGTTGTTGCAGCAGATGAATGCTCACAGAGGTTGCTACATGTAGCTTCTTTTCTGTCCAGTTGTAGTTGTGAAATATCTTTACCTCCACATGTTGGTGTATGAGCATTTTCCTAGGTTTGGTAGCTTCTTGATAATTATAAGCTAAGTTGCTCCGACATGGCAGTTTATGGGATCCGTACCAGATCTGGTCAAACAATTTTGGATACTTTGACCATGACAGAAGGAAAAATTCGAGGCGAGATACAACTTGATTCCCGAAATCAGAACCAAAACTAGGGTAAATTTGAAGAAAATAGCATATCTTATCTAGGAAATCAATCATTCACTTATCTACAACTTGAGAATAAAAAAGAAATCCATACTTTACAAGTCGTACGTAGGTATTCCACAAATTTTCTCATAATTTAGAGATATTTTTTTATTTTTATTTTTTTGAATTATTTTTAGCCGGATCCCCGCACCCGTATCCGTATTAGGATCCGCATCCCCGAATCGTAGAATTTATATTTTGAAGGATACGACCTCTAGATCGCACCCGTGTTGGACACCCGCGCTCGTGTCTGAGCAACTTAGATTATAAGCAGTAGCATTACATCTGGGCTAACAGATCCTAACTAATACGCCTTATCACCCACATAAGCTGAAAATTTATTTTCTCCAATTCAGTGCTAATTCTGTTTGTTGCATTGCCATTTATTCAACTATTTTCACTGGCTCTTGTAGTTTCACAACTCGGTCAACAAAGTCCGCTAGTGAAGCATCATTTTGATCTCCTGGTTTCCTACTGTGCTTGTGTTGAGCACCAAAAATCAATAATGCATTCCACATTCCTTAATTCCTAAAGGCACAATTAGCACTTCTAATCATACCACATGGAGTATTAAGGACACATTTCTTGTACTGTGTTGATGTATTAACCACTAGTTTCAAATTAGCTGATATATAAAGGACTAACATATTAACTTTATTGACTAACATATTAACTTTATTGATACCATTTTTATGTGGGATGAAATATGACATCATTGGGTTCATAAAATTTTCAACAGATGTGGGTGATTTATTCTGGGGAAAATGAGAAGAAAGCGCCTTCAGTTTCATATCAGACTAGCCTTTCTTACCATAGTTCTGCTGTTAATGCGCTTCGGTTCTCTCCATCAGGTAGTTGGCTCTGTTAAAAGGCTGTGGTAGCTATTTTTGAATTTTACGTTGATTAAAGCATTATTACGAGGCAAGAATTCGTGCATGGTTATCTTCTGTGGGGTGTTGGAGTTTCCTCTGAAGCTGCAGGTTGTTTCATGCAATTTATGTGTATGTTGGTGTTCGAATGACTGCCTTTCTTCTCTATGTTTCTCCATACTTTCGTGAAGCAAAATGTAATATTGGTTTTCTAGAGGGTCGGCATTTGATAAATTTATCTGCTGACTCTACTAAGCTGCACTGGGCTGTAAACTTGGTTCTTTCTATTTTTTTTTTAGCTCCTTTTTTCTTTCAAATGTTGCTATCGTTGAAATAGTCTTGTAGGTTTTTACCTCCTTTAGTTTCAGAAAGCTGATGGCTTGTTAGCCAGTTTCTTGAACTAATAATTTCTGTGAAATGTATTTTTATCCAGGTGACCTCTGTGGTGCTTAGAAGATTAATACTAGAAAGTAAGATTATCAGTAGTTAGATATTCTATTAGATGATTTTTCTGGAATATTTGCTATAGATTCAGAAATTCCTGTAGTCAGAATCTTTTTGCTGAATATGCATTTGAGCACTCGTTAATTTGAGAACCGGAAATACAGAGCGGAGCGTGGAACTTCTTTTGCAGTCAGATCTGTTGGATACTGAGCTGTGATGAAGTTCACGAAATCATCAATTACCTTGGATTGTATAGAGAAGGTTGCTCTTGCTATGAATGAAACAACAGAAAGAGATGTTTCTGCAAGTATTTGCAGCATTTGATTTGACATGTAACAGTGTGATGGAGGGTTAGAGTGACAATCTTCTGTAGTTTCATTTGACTTACTTCAAAGTCAATGTCATATTACAAGCCTCTCTTGCCTCTCTGGATTGATCATTATATTGAAAAAGTTAAAGTTTCTGCTGACTGTGTGACTGTGGGTACTTCATTTTTAGCAACTTTTGCAGTTACCAAAAGTTCTACTATAATTGACCTAATGCATGCTTCTGTCTGATTTATTAAACTGTTAGATAATATACTTGTACTATCTAGTTAGCCAGAAAACTGAATACCATTTTCTGTAAAATGCAGGAGAGCATTTGGCCTCTGGTGCAGATGGTATCGACTTGTCCCTATAAATCTCTCCATTTAGTCTAGATCAAATGATTTAACTTTCTTCTGCTGCATTTTCTTCTTTTCCACTTTTTATTTATATGCCTCTTTGTATTTTTAAGAGTACTACTACTGATGTAGGTGGTGAGCTCATCATCTGGAAGCTTCATTCTTCAGATGACAGTAAAACATGGAAAGTCCTGAAGACGTTATCGTAAGCCTTTGATTTGGTCCAATTGTCACTTTGAATTACTAAGCACTCTTAGGGATATCTTAGGGATAGCTCTAGAGTTCTTGCTGCTTTTTAGATGCTGAAAGGAACTGGAAAATAATACATTTGAGGGCACTGGCTCGAAAATGGAACATTAGCTACTGTTTTTCTGGTTTGAGGTTTATGGTTTATCCAGGGAATTATCAGAAAATACTGTTTGGTTCTTGTCCTGCATTTTCGTATTCTGATCCTTATCTTTTATGCTTGTCAAATAAAGTTTTAGATCTGATGGTTGAAGAAAGAAATAGTTCTATTTGGCATTTGAGTAGCCTGGCTTTGTTTAGTGGATGCAGGTAGGTAGAAGAGGGTTTTACTTTTGGGATTATAGGATATTTTAACCACATGAAACAGTTGCAGGGTGAGATAACAAGTAATGTTTTTTTTTTCTTGATAAAATAAAGTAAATCAATATAGATTGTATTCGAAGAGTCAATTCATTTGGATACTATTTTGGTTTAAGCAGAATGAAGGGGAACCTTGGAGTAACGGTAAAGTTGTTTCCGTGTGGCCTATAGGTCAGGTTCAAGCCGTGGAAACAGCCACTAATACTTGCATTAGGGTAGGCTGTCTACATCACATCCATTGGGTGCGGCCCTTCTTTGGACCCTGCGTGACTGCAGGATTATTTGTGCACCGGGCTGCCTTTTTGGTTTATGCAGAATGTTGCAATCAACCAGCATATGTACTATAATAACTGATTTTACAGGAAAAGCATCGGATTTATGTGTTAATCAAACTTTAACAAGAATGTTATTCTATATATATATATTCAATTATTTTTGCTAACATCTCCCTAAATAATAAGTAATCCCAATATAAATAATCCATAATATTCTGATAGTCCATATTAAACAGACTTCCCGAATGTTGGTCATAACTTTCCAGCTTAGTTTTTCTTCGAGGAAGTGCTTTGAAACTGTCAACTGCGATAGTCATGGATAAGATATTTCACCTATTGCCTTTGAGTTGCTGTAACAAAAGGAGCAAAATCATTTTTTTAATGAAATTGTCATTCGATACAAGTACTCATGACTTAATCTTTCTCAGATTTCATCGTAAGGATGTATTGGACTTGGAGTGGTCTACTGATGGTTCTTTTCTAATTTCTGGTTCTGTTGATAATTCATGCATCATATGGGATGTCAACAAAGGTAAGAAATAACTGAGGATCTAACTGAAAGATTTTTTAGTAGAGATTAATAAACTTTATACTGACAGTCTGCCATTTCCTCATCAGGTTCAGTTTATCAGATATTGGATGCTCATTTGCACTACGTGCAAGGTGTGGCGTGGGATCCATTGTCCAAGTATGCTGCCTCACTCAGTTCAGATAGATCTTGCCGGATTTACATCAACAGACCATCTAAAACAAAAGGAGTTGAGAAGTTGAATTTTGTGTGTCAACATGTCATTATGAAGGTTGAACCACAGCTGCCGGATGAGTCCAAGGTCAAATATCATTTCAGTTAGTCATTGCCTTCTTCAGTATAAGTTAATGTTACATACATATTAACTTTCTCATGCAAATGCGTGCAGTCTACTAAAAATCATCTCTTTCTTGATGAGACTCTGCCATCTTTCTTCAGAAGATTATCTTGGTCCCCTGATGGTTCCTTTCTGCTTGTGCCTGCAGGTACAACCTTGACACTCAATCCCATTATGCATTTTGATAATTCTTTTGATTTGTTTCCTGAAACTTATCTTATCTCTTTCTACATCTTCCCTGCTCCCCCTCCCCCCTCTCCTCACCCTCCAGAAAATAAAAAGAAAAAGAAAACCATCCTGAGAGAGACAAAAAAAAAGAATTTTCTATCAAGTCTTCATGTGTTTTTTTTCTTGAGCATACTTTGTTTAATAAATGACAGGGCATTGGTGTCAGTTCAGTCACTGTTGTGAAATATTGTACTCTGATTGTATCCAAACAGTTCCTTTTTTTTTCCTTTTAAGGAATTTTTCAATATTTCTCCACTTTCAGAGTAAGCCAATAATGCGGCATTAGGACCTCCTTTTGTGTCCCAAATTTGCAGATTAAAATCATCTAATAGCCCTCTCTGTTACTGTCTTGACATTTTTGTAGTGTCAGGTTAATCTCCACACAGCTGATGTAATTCCCATTTAAGCTATATATATTTGGACTTTTCATTTGCATTTCTTCAGTCTCTCTACTTCTCACTTTCGCTTCAAGCCACATGGACCTCATCTTGTTTTATGTTTTTTGCTGTTAAAAACACTGCGTTGAAGGTTTGAGGATATAGAGGTGTTCTGCTATTTCAGGTTCTTACAAGTTTACACCTGCTTCAGAACCCTCAAATACTGCTTATGTGTTTTCCAGAAAAGATCTCTCAAGGCAAGGATTCTTCTGTTTCTTTGGTACTATATTATTGCTATTAGATCACAACAGTCTGATACTGTCGTCTTAACTTCCTCGGATATTCACAGGCCAGCTTTAATGCTCCCAGGTGCCAGCAAACCTGTTGTTGCTGTACGCTTTTGCCCCATGACTTTTAGCTTGAGAGGATCAAGCAATTGTAGGTTCTCCTACTGGATTCCTTTTTTAGTTGATTGTGCTGTATTATTCTCTGATACCACCACGATCCTTTTTAATGACTGCAGCCTCATTCTTCAAGCTCCCTTATCGTCTTATTTTTGCTGTGGCTACATTGAATTCTTTGTACATCTATGACACGGAAAATGTTCAACCAATAGCCATCGTAGCTGGTCTTCATTATGCTGCCGTAACAGACATAGCATGGTATTCTTTGCTTCTCTATTCTTTTTCAAATACAGTCGGCACTCCCATTCTCTTCCGTACAGCATTCTAGAAATCTATTTGATTCCTTTTGGCCTAAATCAATATGTATGTATGTTTTTGACTCTGTCAAGGTCGGCTACTGGGAAATATCTGGCTTTATCCTCCCAAGATGGTTACTGCACTCTGCTAGAATTTGAGAATGAGGAACTAGGATCCACTTTATGTAGCCCAGGTTTGCTATGTTTCTCCAACTAAATGGTTAATGTTTTATCCATGTTATCTTCCTCATCCTGACTAACGATTTTGTTTCTGTTGGAAATTGTTTGCAGAGAAAGAAATTGCTGGAGGTGATAGAAATATTGAGCAGAAACAGGCTGAAAATGTTCCGGAAACTATTAGCCGTGATAAGTCCATGGATATAGATAGTGCAAAAGCAGAAGAGAAAACAGAACTGAAACAAGAACCAATAATATCAACTCCACAAATTCCTAATAAACCTACCAGAAAAAGGATCACACCAATGGCCATTGATTGATTTTGGTAGTTCTCTGAAATTCTAGTTTGCTTTCTTTTGTTCCATTTCCTTTTTTTAGAGGTTGGGGCTCGGAAGTGTTGGGGGAAATTTGAACAACTTCTCATGTATATATGTATACCAGTAATATTGTTAGCCAAATCATTTGCCTATTGTTTACGACCAGTTATATAAATGTAGTCACTTTGACCTATTTTTAAGTTAAATTACACAAGTTTGTCTTCTATAAGCTAGATGATTATATATTTAGCAAGTTGAAAAATCTCAGAACGTTTCAAATATTTACGGATACTGACTAATTTTGGTGTAACAAATCTGTTAAAATATATTAATGGCCAAAGAATGAAAAATGACAGTAGTCTTTGCGCCATAAGCATAATTTAGTTAGAGACTAATGGCTATTCTATTAGAGTGGAAATTTGATATCACGTACAGCTTTTCCGAAACAAATGGAAAAGCATTCCCAAGCTAAATGTTGATTTTGTGTACCTTTTATCTCTGAATGATTAAGTTTGGAAAATAAAATGAAATAAAGAATAAAAAATAGTACTATCGTTTTAAGAGTTTACAAAATTCAGACCTTACGATTCAAAAATAACTTTGAACCACATCAAACTGGACAAGATCGGAAGGGGAAGTGTTACATTTTCCTCTTTTCTGCTGCAACAAGAATAGAATGAACAAAATAAAACTCAAGAGATGCCAAACTTAATATGCAACACTTCTCATCAGTGTAATAAATTTTTGAACACTGCATATAAATTTTCAAATATTACACGATACAAGACAAACATTCTGGGAATGATATACATTTTCTCCTTCCCTCTTACAAAATGAATTTAGTGAACGAAAAAAAAAGATGAAAATGAAATAAATTTCCCGGTACAAGAGTTTCTTCTCACCATGTAACTATACATTTCTGTTCAACTTTTTTTTTTTTTTTTTTTTTGTGCTGGAATTGCAAAATTGATTGACCTTCACAGAAAAACATAAGCTGGTATGAGTTCCTGTTTATCGTACATCAGTCCATGCTGTTGAACCTGCATCAAACAAATGACCTGTAAACAAGACTAGGTTGAATGTTAAAGAAATGTGGCTAAAGAAGAACACAAGCGCCAATCCAGGTATCTAGAAAAGACAGTTTGCTCTCAAGTCTCAACTCGACAAAACTTTGCCAAAGTCAGCCAGGGTTGAAGAAGCAAACATAATTCAGAGTTGAAACTGAGGTCATTTGGTTGCAAATACACTAGTCAACTTATGGCGACTTTTGGTTTCACTAAGGCAACTACGTCCACCAAGTTATAAATGAACTTATATAGAGGTGTATTTGCAAAAATATAAGCAAGGTGTCAAGGAAGATAGAACCCCAAGCATTTATCTTGAAAAATGTCATGTAAAATGTGGATAATGAATGAGACTTTTATGGATTTAGCAAACATGGCTCTATTTTGCTCTATCTTGGTGACGTCTTGACTTCTCAGTACATACTGGCTGTTTGAGTCCACTTAGAATTTAGATTATCATAACACATCACACAGTGGGAAAAGAGAAATACTATTGAATTGACCAATTTTCATATGCAAGTATACAAAACTTACTCTCTTTGTTGATGCAAAGGCGTATGGCGATAGCTACGATGAAGGTATGAAAAGACCATTTCGTTCCAAAGATCAGGAACTCCAGGTAGACACCAGTGGCTGCAATCAGAGAGAGATGGATTATCACTCCAAATACCGACATGTGAATCTTTCCTGAACGCGGACATGGGAGTTATGTGTAGCACAGTAACTGGAACTTTCATTCCGCGCGCCACCTCTAGTGCTGCGTCTGAAAATGTGTTACTCTCCTGACCCTTAGTCTCTGAAAGAGGTTGATTTGTCACATTGCACAACCGCTGAGTTAGATTGCTGATGCAAAACCAATATGCATTTCATTAGTTGCAAAGACATACTATGTTCGATCTAAAACCAACAAAAATAATGCACTCTGAGAAACTGGACAACAGAAGAACAGCAAGCTCTATGACTAATAAACGATGTTTGTTTGACGGTGAAAGAAAAGACATTTGCTGATATTATTAATGCAGAGCTAAAAGCATATAGCTGTATAGAATGCATAGCTATCAACAACAAGTACCTCCAGTGAGATGGTTCAAACGTTCTGAAAAAAACACGTGTCCTGTTAGGGTTAATTTTGGTATCTATCCAGGATGCCCAAGTCTCAAGGGCAGTTCTGAATGCTGTGGGAATTGACATTCCAAGCTTGAGTGTATTATTTAGTTGGAAATAGCATCCCCTGTAAAAGAAAAATTTAGGAACATCGTGAGAACAACCGACACACAAAAAAAAAAACCAGCTACTTCTGGATGAAAACTAAGAAGGAATCACAATCACAATATCCAGCTCATGAAAGTTCCTGGATTTTACCTAGGTTAGCAATTTGAATTTTTTTTCATATCAACTCTTTAAACAATATCAAATTGAACCACTATCTTTCCATAGAGTTTTGTTGCACATTGGATTAAAAAAAATATTTGAATAAGTCAAGGATGAATCGTAAAGGAAATCTTTATTGGTTCTACACTTCTACCTCCTATTTTTTATGAAATGAATGGATTTTTTTCTTGAAGGACACAAACCGTCAAAACAAGTTCAACATCATAATGTTCATCTAATATGATGTTGTTATTATGATATGTTCTTTGTTTACTTCTTTACATATCAACACCACTTGCAGAAAACCCTGCCTGCGCCCCCGTTTGCACATACAAAGAAGAGGCTTTCTACTTTTTAGGAAGAAAAAAAGCATATATTTACAAATGTAGGAGTGACAAAACAAAATCGAGACATGTGAGAAGAAAGAGAAAGAACAGGGGGAAAAGAAAAAAGAAAATCAAAAGGGGGAATCCATAAATGAAAGCCCCATCTATACGTTAAGGATATTTTAGTTCAATGATAGTTCGCAATTATATGAATTATACTAGTAAAAGGAAAGGAACTTGTGCCAGTAAAAAAACGAAGTGCACTTACACTCCAAAAAGCTTCCCGGGTACCCACCACTGTCCAGAATTGAATATGAGGACATCTGCATTAATCCATTCGTTGCTGATATCATCAAGCTTGTCCAACTTAAGGGTTGATCTAACTCTCTTTATTCCATATTTGGAAGACCAGTTGTGCTGGACAAGGAATACTGATCGATAAAATTCAACAGTGAAATTGAAGGAACTAAACCTCACTCCCAAAAAGCGAATTACTTTTGTGATCTTATTCCCATTTACTTCATATACACTTTCCTTATCTTGCACCCCGGTCATTAGCAAGCATATCAAGGACTCCCATTGAGTCCTACTCATTGAGTCTCCAACAAAAACAATTCTCTTATTTCGGAGAATTTCCAACAGATTATGCACATCAAACCTCGGGATTTCACAATTCCTCGGCTTCCACCTCCACTTAAGATAATCATCATTGGTTCTACCATTAGCCAAACAGTTGAATCCTTTCTCCACAAAGGGGCATTCTGAGGCATTGTACAAAGGATAGCTGTTATCGACTACCCATTTTCCATCAAATATGTCACAAAAACTATCCGAACCATTAAAACTAAGGCCGACATCCTCCTCATGAGATGCTTTTGTAAGATTGGGCAAAACATATAAATACCCTCCTCCAATTGCCAGGAAAAAGGAAACAACAGATCCTAATGCTATAAGTACACAAAAAAGTCTTGAAACCTCGCTTTTCCTACTAAATCTAGGGCTGCTAACGGACTTATCGAACAATCTAGGGCTGCTAACTGTCAATGCCCTCTGTTTATGAGAGAGACTTCTACCGAAAGTACTTATTGTCCCAGACATTGATTCCACTACTTCCAATAACCAACGTAATCACCTTCAAAACACATTCTAGTCAGTACCATTGATCCCTCACAGGCCAAGATAATCGAACAGCAAATATCCAAGAAACCATTAGCCCAACTACCATTTACCAAAACAAGTAGAACCCCTTTGAATCTTGATTCACTTGATAAAAAAATACAAACTTTAACATATAATACTACTACATAAACCAATGTAATCACCTTCAAAACCCATTTTGATACCTCACAGGCCAAGTAATCGAACAGCAAAAATCCAAGAAACCATTAACCTAACTACCATTTCACCAAAACAAGTAGAACCCCTTTGAATCTTGATTCACTTCTTCAATAAAAACTCAAACTTTCACATTTAATACTCCATAAACCAATGTAATCACTTCCAAAACACATTTTACTCAGTACCATTGATCCCTTAAAGCCTAAAATAATGCATCAGCAAATATCCAAGAAACAATTAGCCCAACTACCATTTTACCAAAAACCAGTAGAACCCCTTTTAATCTTGATTCACTTCATCAATAAAAACTCAAACTCTTCAATACTACATAAACAATGCTATCAAAAACCATACAAATCGTTTATTGTGTATCAAAAGGGACAAAATCTTGAATAAATCTAATGACAAACAAGCATTTACAAAGATATACCCTCAAAATATTTTTGCCAAATGAGGAGATTTGGCAAATGATCTAGACAACTTACAGCGGCTTTTTTTGACAGTGGGAATGCAAATCTTGAATTGGTATAGATCGAAATTGCAATATTTTTGTGATTTTAAGAAAGAAGCACCTGAATGAATAAAGAAAAGAGAGATTAGTTGCAGATTTGGTACGTGGGATGCAGACTATCGAACAGAACACAGAGTGGGTGGCCTTTCTTTTTTTCCTTCTTCTTTTTCCCCCCCATTGTTCAATTTTTTTTCCCTATTTCCTTATAATTTTGTTTGTTTTATAATTGGGAAAATTTCACATAATAACAACTGAGATCCCTGCTTTTCAATTTTATAACCCATATTTTAATTTACAACCAACTAGCCTAAAAATAATAGGCTAAGATTCAATATCCAACTCCAATAGGTTCTAGAAATTACTATTTAATTTTTAAAAAAGATT
This sequence comes from Nicotiana attenuata, assembly GCF_001879085.1. Taxonomy (NCBI): domain Eukaryota; kingdom Viridiplantae; phylum Streptophyta; class Magnoliopsida; order Solanales; family Solanaceae; genus Nicotiana; species Nicotiana attenuata. The sequence goes on from NW_017672363.1 coordinate 118,541, forward strand.
GCTCAAGCTTTTAAATTAATTTTTGAATCAGTAATTGTGACTCAAATATTAGTTCAACAAACCAAATCCATTTGGATGGTGGAAATTAAATTTGTAACAAGCTTAAACATGTGGGTTTAAATTTCGAATTTGATTTTGTGAGAAATTTGGAGTGGGTGTTATTTAACTTGTTAGAAATAGTATAAGGAGGTTGTATATAAAATTTGAAGTCATTTAATGGAGATTTGGACTGGTTTTGAACAAGAATTGCAACTGAAAATCGTGGAAGAAGTTCGTCTACAGACACTTGTATAAAGGTGTATAAAAGTGTATAAGATATGTTTATACACTCATATACACTATTATACAAGATTATACATAATTATACAAACACTAACTTTGTCTTCTTCCTTGCGTCTTTTTTAAAGTTTAACTCAATTTTTGCTCAAATCTACTCCAAATTACTTCAGATTTAAATTTTGAACTCCTTTTGATATTTTCAATCAATTGGAACAACACCTAATCCAAACAACTAACAAACTCAAAAAATTCTATTTTCGAAAGCAAAGCTTTGAATGTCCTTCAATGGTGGACTTCTACTCTTCAATTTTCTTACATTGCAATCAGGTGACACAGGGTAAGANAGATGTTAGACACCCCTCAAGATCCACTAGTGTGGTTCCTGGCCATGTCATATTGTGACTTTAAAATGCAAACAACAAGTAGGCAAACAAATACAAAGGGGTTTTCACATAATAGTTGCAAGAGATTAAGGAAGTTAAAGAAACTGAATTTTAATAGAGGAAGCAGTTTCGAAATCTTGAATAAAGGAAGAAATTTTCATATAGTTGTTGCAAGCAGTTTAAAAGCTGAAGTTTTGGCGAAAAAGTAGTTGAAATTCTGAAAATAAAGTGGACAAATGAGGGAAGGGGTCCTAGGTTTATACATAATATGGATCACTCCACACAACACCCGGTAACCGTTTATACACATGGTGTTATCGCGTGGTCATCATATCCATATCTACCCGTTCCCACCCCGTTAAGGTATTAAACGCGGAATGGTCTCGTTTTACCTATTGCATGTTATTACCCGCCCCTATCTTATTAGTCCCGGAGGCACTTAGGACCACTAATCCTAAAGGGTAGGATATTAGGCTGATTTGTTTCAAAGGATAAAAATCTAAGGCGACATACAAAACATATACTGCATGTTGGGGGAAGCATGTAGACATATAAAGGCTCATATATACCTCCTCAAACAAAACACATAAATAGCATGGCTTAAACACAATTAAGGTCTCAAAAGATAGGAGCAGTTAAAACATGGTTTTGAAAACGAAGTAGTAGCAATAATAGCACGATTCTGGGCAGAGATGAGTAACCTAGTAAATAAAATCAGAAGCTCAATAAAAGTAAGTAGGTGCATCATTTCAAAATCGTTTTCAGCGGAGTTTTGTTTAAGAAAAAGATTAGTGAACTTCAGAAAATCAAAATAAGAATAGGAATGGCAGAGTTAAAACATAAAGAAGTTGGTTGGTTTTAGGCCAATAGAGACACAATTGATCAGTTCTTATAGGACCTGAAGTTTGCCTAGGCGTCGTTACACATTGTCTGGTTATTTAGAGAATGAACACACATATTTCGATTCTGATTTATAAAGGTACGCGTGATAAGACATTTGCATAAAATGTTTCAAACCACTTAGCCATATTTTAACAAAGTTATTAGCTAAACGTGAATTAACTACTGCAACTCAAACGAGTGAGAAGTCCTATGGGCAGGATATCTAATGCACAGAAGAGTCCCTAAAAAAACATGATTTCTAATATGCCAGTGCAGTAATGACGAGTTATTTCGCTTGTTGTTAGTTATTTGCTGGTTATTAACTGATCGTGATTCAAAGAGAGCGTAATGACAGGCTGAAAGTAAAGAACCTAAAGCAGGATCTTTAATGAATGAGATGCATGGCCTATACAGGTTATCTATTGCGCAGATAAGTAAATAAAATCCTACAAGCATGTTTTCTACCCATTATTTATACTGAGCATGCATAACCCTCTCCCATATTCACTATTCAACCTCAATCGTTTGTTTACAAATTATTACAAACCAGTATTATCTGAATTACAGTAAATAAGAACAAAAATAAGAAGTTACTCTATAGGGAGCCTTCAATCAGGCCCAGTCTTCCAACCTCAACCCCTTCGAGTTTACAGCCTTTGCCATGGTCTAGGTGCGGCAAAGCTCCCTAGGGCCCCATTAGGTCCCTGGCCAATACCAGCACCTAGACATTTAAAAGAAAATGCAGGACATGTGCAGTGTGGAATACCAACCTTGTGTGTCAAAGTTCAGTGGGCACTCAGAGGTACTCAAAGCAATGCTCACATGAACGGGGCAGAACCTATTCTCTAAGAGTAGTGTGAAGTGCAGGAAGAGAAGTTTTCAAAAAAAGGGGGGGGGGGGTTGTTTTAAAAGAAAACAGCAGGGACAATAGTTTAATAGCATAAGATTGCATACAATGGTCATGGGAGAAAGGGAGCAAACAGATCACAATATTAAAGATGACTACACAGAATCAGAAGATTAAGGGGGCCAGGATTGGTCAGGCTTAAACATAAGCCTTAGACAACAACAGGGGAACAATCATGACATGCAAACCAAGTAAGACATACATAGTGCCAAGGATCAGGGGAACTGGGAAGTGGTAAATTTAGGCATGCTAATGTATAGCAATAGGACATAGGCATAGCAAGGAATAGACAAAGTCAGACTTAGCATGTAAATCAAAAGACATGGTGAAGTATTTAAAGCAAAGAATCAATTACACATTGAACAGGAGAAGCATAAGTAGAAGAAAATCACAAAGATAATGAACTGAAGCAAAAATAAACATATTGGTGTGAGACTTGAAAATTAATTAGGACATACCAGTAAAAGAGCAAAAGCAGGATGCAAAGACAAGGTAGTAACACTATCTTAGCCTTGGCTTTCAGCCGGCTAATAATAAGCAGTAGCAGAGAATAGCAAATAGAACAAAGAGCAAGAGAGAATGCAGATTTTTAAAGTGTTCAGTGTGTGTAAGCCGGGAAGACTTGTCGTGTATTTATAGTTGAAAGTAGGTGGTAAAATAAGGTAAAAATCACAGAAAACTGTTAATTGAAGAACCCGGGATCAATTAATTAAAGAATCAAGGAGGTAATCGCATTAATTGAGGGAATCAAAATCAAACGAAAAGATTCAGCACCATATAAGGCAAGTAGACCAATCAATCCAAAACCCCCTAAACCTATCATTCCTCACAACACGCCGCTTCTGAATCCCCCTCCTCTCTCAAATCCTCTCTACACCACCCTCAAACCCTAGCCGCCGCCACCCTAATCCGCCCTAATCCATGGCCTTCCAAGGTCATCAGAGACTTGTATCAGCCTCCCATGGCTTCTACGTGTTCGTTTCTGTGGTCTCATGACCAGATCATGAAGGGGTTTGGTCCAGACTTTGCTCGATGACTGTTCTCCGGTCGTCTCTAATCTTTCTCCAGTCAGCCATGGCCATTCGAGTCAGACCTTTGACTCTCCTGCTTAGATCAATGGCTTTCAAGGCCTTTCTCGTCACTTGGGGTTCTTCTGAAACCCTAATCTCTAAGGTTCTTTCGATTTCTTTCAGATCTGCTTCAGATCTATGTTTGCTTTGAACTTCTAAGCATTTTTCTCGAAGATTCTTTTAAAACTCTGCTTTCAAAACTCTTTATCTTTTCCGATTAGGGTTTTCTTGTTAAGTTATTTCAAGACTTTCTCTGATTTTTGACATGTTTTGCTATGTTTGCTCGTATTGTTCTCCTCTCTGAGTTTGCATGATAAAAACCCTAATTTCTTCTGAGGTTTCTGAGCCATTTGTTAGTATTTGTTTGATTTACTTGCTTATCATCTCTAGACTCGATTGGTGTTGAAAACCCTAATTTTTGGGTTTATTCGAGTTCCTGAGACTATTTGTTTGTTTGATTTACTTGCTTATCATCTCTAGACTCGATTGGTGTTGAAAAACCCTAATTTCTTTTGGGTTCAGTCGGGTCTCTAAGTATTTGTGTAATCTGTTTGCTCATCATCTTTAAACTCGATTGGTTTCAAAACCCTAATTTCTTCGGGGTCTATTCGAGTTTCTGAAACTGCTTGTGCAATTCATCTGTTTGAAGTTGCTCGACTTGATTTGAAATTCCTTTGTTTCAGCATCTCTTTTCTTTATGTGATTCTGGGTTCTTACTATCTTTAAAACTCGACTATGTCTTCAGAAGGGTTTTTCACTTGACCCTTTACATGCTTCTGATACTCTATCTTTTTCTCTACTACTAAGTCACTGAAGCTTGACCTACGTGACTATCATGTTTCGAATGTTTGCTGTCTACTAACTTTGTGCTATTATCGCATGTTGTTTCCTTTTGCCAATAGTTTTGCCTCGCATGTCTAGTGTTTGTGCACTCTATTTATTTGCTAAGTTTCCCTGTTTGATTGATCTTCAATTTTGTGACTGATTTCAAACTTTTCTTTTGTGAAAATCTGATTTCACTCGCCCGTTAAGGTTAATTGATTTCTTTCCTTGTTTGCCTTACTGAATCCTTTCCAAAACAAGTATATTCCTGTACTTAGACTTAATCACTTGCTTGATGGTTTTACTACTTCTTTTATGGCAATAATCAGTCTGCCTATAAATTAATTTCTTTCTTTATTTTGAATCTGTCACTTCCCGTTAAGAAAGTGATCTCTTAATTAAAGGCAATCATGTGTGTAATTGATTCTGAATAGTGATCGTTTTCATGTTTATGTTAAGTCTTTGCTTATTACCTTAATTTCTACTCGTTTTCAAAACTATAAATTCCCACCTTCTCTTCTTTCAAAGACGAACAATTTTAAGTTCAGAACACACACTTACACTCAAAAACTCTCTCTTGCTTTACTGCTACTTGTGCTACTATCTGTTTAGCCGGCTGAAAGCCTAGGCTAGACTTCGGAGTCCTCTTACTTTTCTTTACTGCACTTTGCTTCTCTGACTGGTATGTTCTAACTAATTTTCAGCATCAACAACAATATGTTTCTTTACTGTTTCTTTCATTCTTGTTTGTCTCTTGTTTGTATTTAACTAAGTTCCATTGTTAAGCATGCTGTATTCTGCCTTTTCTGTTCTGAATTAATGTTTCTGTTACTTACTTGTCATGGTTTGTGAACCTTAAATTGTGTTTGGCATCTGTGGTTGGTTTGGGGCATGGCAGCATTGAACATTGCTGTCCATTTGCCGAAGTGCATAGGCTCCTTGCAATGTTCAATTCTGCATTTAGAGCGTGTCATTTTGTTTTATACCAACAGATATCATGTAATGCAACACTAGATATCATGTCTATAGGAGTTAAAACCAGCAATAATGGACGCCATCGTCTGCAGAATCTGAGACTAGTCTAACTTAAAATCAGTCTATTCCGAACCAGTTTTTTTATAATTTAATCCCCTTTTTGACATGGTTTAGCAAGCATGCCTATAGGATTTCAAACCGCTCTCTTTTTAGTTTTGTTATTGCTTTGCCACATTCTGAATCCGTAATAGATACCATGCTCATAGGATTCTGCCCCAAACACTTAGGCAAACCTTAGGTAATAACAATAAATAAAACTGAGCCCGTTTCTGATAATTAATAATTGCTACAACCAACAGGCAGGCCTGATTCGGACTTCTTATCTGAGTTATGTAATAAATTGGTCTGCTTCAACAACTTAAACTCCCCTTTTGCCTAAATATTTCCAGACCCTGCTTGTTGTTTGAGTCATGCTATTTGATTGCCTTGTTTGAGGAGGTATATGTGAGCCTTCATGTCTTCCCCTGTTATTGTGCTACATGTTTTGTATGTCGCCTTAGATTTTTCACCTTTGAAACTCCAAGTCAGCCTAATACCCCTCCCTTTTAGGAATAGTAGTCCTAAATGCCTCCAGGACTGATAGGAATGGGGCGGGTAATAGCATGCAATATTGGTCGAGACCAATCCGCGCTTTAGTACCTTAACGGGGTGGGAAGGGTAGATATGGATATGATGACCGGCGGGTATTGCATTGATGTGATCCATATTATGAATAAACCTAGGACCCCCTTCCCCTTTCTTTCTTTGTCTTTAAAATATTATGACTTCTTTTCAAAATCATCCCTTTTATAACTGCTTTTTCATACTTTGTTTACTTTCAAGCATTTGTGTATTAAAATCACCTCTTATTTGAGCCTTATCTGCTTACATGTTAATTGCACCAAATTCACAAAGAATTGTCTGGCCGGGAACCACACTAGTGGATCCTGAGGGGTGCCTAACACCTTCCCCTTAGGATAATTTCAAGCCCTTACCCTATCTCTAGTTATCAAAAAAATGTAGTTACAGCGAACATTATAGGTGTCCTAATGCACCCTAAATCATTAGGTGACGACTCTTCAAAATGCAAAACCCAGTTCCCAAAAGGAACGAGTTGTCCATACCCCAAAAATGTCATAAACCCGATTCTCCCGCCGCGAGGAGGGAAAAAAGGGGGCGCGACAGCATGGCGACTCCGCTGGGGACAATTAGGCTTTTACCATTTCTGATTGTACTTGTGAATTTGTGCTTTCCCTTTATACTGTTTTTCCTTTACCCTATGCTAATTAAATCGGGGGGGGGGGGCTAACCCTTCTGTTATAATGAGGCACGAATCCCCAGATTCGGCATGGTTACCAACATCCACCCAAGACTGCTAAGCTGGTGGAAAGATCTTCACTCTAGTGATCAGACTCTCGTCCGAAAATATCTAGGAAATCTACCTTCCTTCCTGGAAATTCAACCCAACAACAAGATCATAGAAGCTGCCACACTGTTTTGGGATTGTGAAAGGGCTGTGTTCCGCTTTGGGGACATTGAAATGACACCCTTGCTAGAAGAAATAGGAGGATTGGCCGGTTTGGTGTGGGAAACTCCGGGTTTGCTAATGCCTGAGAACCGCAAAGGTAGGGGCTTCCTGAAAATGATGGGTTTGAAGAAGAATCCAGAATTAACATGCTTGAAAGATTCATACATTTCTTTTGATTACTTGTATGAAAGGTACGGTCACAGCAAATCTTACCGTACTTACTCTGGCGAATTTGCCCTCACATCTTTGGGGCACATCCACCGCAGAGTTTTCGTCTTCATGTTCTGTTTCCTGGGGCTGGTCGTGTTTCCAGTGAAGAAAGCAAGGATCCACACCAGGCTAGCTATGTTAACCAAAACCCTAATGGAAGGTCCCTGGCATTGAAGTGTCGAAGTTTGGCCCTTCAATTGTAGTATCTCTCGATATGCTATTTTTGGGCGGCCAACCGAACAAGGGCGGCTTTGTGCCTTTCATCTAATAGCTCCAGGCTCGTATTCATGACCTCGTCATTTGATTCCTTAGTTGCGTATCTAAATCTGAGACTTGGTTCTCCGACTTTAAGCGGTATCAGAGCTTCGGCGCCGTAAACCAGCAAGAATGGGTGGCCCCGGTACTGGACTTCGAGGTCGTACGGTACGCCCATAAGACTTCGGGCAGGATTTCCTTCCATTTTCCTTTGGCATTGGTTTACCTCTTTTTGAGGTTTTGGAGTATGGTCTTGTTGGTCAATTTTGCTTGTCCGTTCCCACTAGGGTAGTAGGGTGTTGATAGGATCCTTTTGATCTTATGGTCTTCAAGAAACTTGCTTAATTTGCTATCGATGAATTGTTTCCCGTTGTTGCACACGATCTCGGCCGGCATTCCGAACCGGCATATGATGTGGTCCCAAATGAAATCAATGACTTCCTTTTACCTGACCTTCTCGTATGCCTGGGCTTCCACCCACTTAGAGAAATAGTCAGTCATAAACAATATAAATTGAGCCTTACGGGGTGCCCATGGAAAGGGGCCAATGATGTCCATTCCACACTTCATGAGCGACAATGGTGACCAAACCGTATGCAGCAGCTCCCCAGTTTGATTAATCATCGGAGCATGTCTTTGGCATTCATCACATTTTTGTACGAACTCCTTTGCGTCCTTTTCCATGTCGATCTAGTAATAGCCATCTCTGATTACCTTTTGAACTAATAATTCAGCGCCTGAATGACTTCCGCAAGTGCCCTTGTGAACTTCCCTCAGAACGTATTCGGTATCTCACATATCGCTAGTGGGCCATTGTACGTTCTTTTGAACAAGGTTTTGTCTTCGGACAAGCTAAACCAGGCTGTCTTCATGCGTAGGGCCCTCGATTCTTTTGGATCCGAGGGTAGTTTTCCGGTCTTCAGATATTCTATATATATTTGTTCCTCCAATCCTAAGTTAGGCTTGTAGAGTTTATCTCGGTGTGACCCTCATCCACTATCGATCTCATGAGTTGTACGACTGCCCCTGAGTTGAGCTCGTCGTCCTCGACCGACGACCCTAAGTTAGCAAGGGCATCGGCCTCGCTGTTTTGATCCCGAGGTACGTGTTGCATAGTCCACTCCTTGGACCGATGTAATGTTACATGCAACTTGTCCAGGTACCTTTGCATTCGTTCTTTTCTGACCTTGAATGTCCCATTAACTTGGTTCACCACGAGGAGGGAATCACACTTAGCTTCGATCACCTCCGCCCCCGGGCTTTTGGCTAGTTCGAGACCTGCAATCATGGCCTCATATTCGACCTCCTTGTTCGTCAATTTCACAGTCCTAATAGATTGCCTAAATAAGTTGCCTGTTGGTGGCTTTAATATGATGCCAAGCCCAGACACTTTTGCGTTCGAGGTGCCGTCTGCAAAGAAGTTCCAGATTCCCGAAGACGTCCTCGAGTTTACCAACCACTCTCTTTCGACCTCGGGGGTATTAGGGACAGCGTAAAGTCGACCACGAAATCTGCCAAAATTTGATATTTAATGGCTGTCGAGGGTTGGTATTCGATATCGTACCCACTGATTTCCACTGCCCATTTGGCCAATCGCCTCGAGAGTCCAGGTTTATGCATTATATTTCGCAATGGGTAAGTAGTCACAACACATATAGGATGACGCTGAAAATATGATTTCAGTTTCCTAGAGGCGCTTAGCAAAGCGAGTGCCAATTTTTCTAGGTGAGGGTACCTAGTTTCGGCCTCACCTAGAGTCTTGCTAACATAGTAAATTGGGAATTGCGTACCTTGCTCTTCCCGGACCAGGACTCCACTTACCCCTATCTCTGATACTGCCAAGTACAGGTATAGTTGTTCGCCTGCCTTCGGTGTGTGAAGTAGTGGTGGGCTCGATAGATATCAATTGAGTTCCTCCAAGGCCCGTTGGCATTCCGGGGTCGCCGAGAAGTCATTCTTCTTCTTCTTCAGTAGCGAGAAGAATTGGTGCCTCTTATCGGAGGACCTCGAGATGAATGACCCCAGGGCAACTATGCGTCCATTAATCTTTGCACGACCTTCACGTTATCTACAATCATGATATCTTCGATGGCTTTGATCTTGTTGGGGTAGATCTCAATTCCCCGATTGGATACCATGAATCCAAGGAATTTACCTGATCCGACTCCAAACACACATTTCTCCGGGTTCAGCTTCATATTGTACTTCTTCAAAATACTGAAGGTTTCCTGTAAAAGTTTTAAATGGTCCTCTGCTTGCAAGGACTTAACCAACATATCGTCAAATGTAAACTTCCATTGATTTTCCTTTTCATTCCTCAAACATCCGATTTACTAGGCGTTGATAAGTGACACCGGTGATTTTTAATACGAATGGCGTCACGTTATAGCAGTATGTGCTGTACTTAGTGGTGAAGGAGGTTTTTTCCTGATCATCCGGGTCCATCCGTATTTGGTTGTACCTAGAGTAGGCGTCGAGAAAACTGAGGATCTCGTGGACGGCCGTGGCATCGATCATGCGATCGATGTTGGCCAAAGGGAAAGAGTCATTGGGACACGCCTTATTCAAATCCTTATAGTTTAAACATATTCTTAATTTATTCCCTTTTTAGGGACTACCACTACGTTTGCTAACCAATCCGGGTATTTGACCTCTCGAATGGACCCTATTTTAAGGAATTTAGATACCTCATCCTTGATAAAAGCATGTTTTACCTCGGACCTGGGTATCCTCTTTTGGTTGAGTTGGTGGAATTTCGGGTATAGACTTAGCTTGTGAATGGATATCTCTGGCGGGATCCCTGTCATATCAAGGTGGGACCAAGCGAAAAAATCTATGTTAGCTATAAGAAATTGAGTGAGTTTTTTTTCTGAACTGGGGACTTAGCCCCGTGCCCAGGTATAACTTTCGATCGGGTAGATGCTTGATCAATATGAACTGTTCCAGCTCCTCGACCATTGATTTAGTGGCGTCAAAATCGTCGGGGGACTATAAAAAATCTAGGAACCTCGTAATCATCATCTTCATCAGTCCCCTATTTCTCTGGTTAGGTCATGACCGGTGTCGGTAATTGCTATTTAGCCTCTTGATTTGTGACCGAACTTGGTTCCTTTGACGTTACAAGTGCGAATATCGGAATCACCTCTTCGACCGCAAACATTTCCTTTGTGGCTGATTGTTCTCCGTAGATCGTTTTAATCCCTCCTGGCGTCAGGAATTTTATCACTTGGTGAAGAGTCGAGGGCACTGCCCTCATGTTATGGATCCATGGCCTCCCTAACAGAGCATTTTACCACATGTCTCCTTTGATCACATAAAACATGGCATCCTGAATGGTTCCGGCGGCATTCACTGGTCATGTTATCTCTCCCTTAGTGGTTTCATATGCCATGTTGAATTGTTAGCCGAGCTACCTGGGTCAATTAACACACGCTTAACTCAAGATTTCTTAATGAGCACAGATATTACCAGTGCATCGTTATGGGACCACACGATCCCTTCTGCGTCCTCGTCGTTGAAAGACAAGGTTTCTTTTGGTATGTAATCTCGAGTTCGTTTTTTCCTTGTGATGGATACTTAGGTGCGCTTCAACATTGGCCCTTGAGGGACATCGACCCCACCGATGATCATATTAGTGACGTGCTGAGGTTTTTCTTATTCAGTCTGTTTACTAGAGTCCCTATTTCTGAAATGATTCTTGGCTTGGTCGGTCAGGAATTGTCGAAAGTGCCCGTTGTTGAATAACCTGGCTACTTCCTCTCTCAACTGTCGGGAATCCTCTATTCTGTGGCCGTGAGTACCATGATATTTACACATCTAGTTAGGATTCCTTTGGGCTAGATCAGATTGCAGAGGTCGAGGCCATTTGGTGTCCTTGATATGTCGGATAGCTAATACGATGGCAGCAACATCGACATTAAAGTTGTATTCTGATAACCTCGACGCTTCTTTAGGCCCGATAGGCCTGTCGAAACCGTTCTTGCTCATGAGTCCCCGGTTGCTTTGGCCTCGATCATTTCTCCTTTCATTTCGCATAGAATTCTGCCGGGACCCACTGCTTCTTTGGTCCCCATTGTTCGGCTGATACCGATCTTTGTTTGACCTTGGTTCACGGTCGATACCTCTATTGACCCTGTCGATGGATCTAACAGGATAAATGGACCCGGAAGGGGCCCCAAGTTGATCGTCCTTGACTCTAATTTTTGATTGATACTGGTTATGGACATCGGCCCAAGTAACAGCCAGATATTCTATAAGATTTTGCTTCAACTGCTGTGAAGCCACCGAGTTTCAAATATTGAGTCCTTGGGTGAAATCTTGAACTAACCAATCATCAGCGACCGGTGGCAGATCCATTCCATTTGAAACCGGGACACAAACTCCCTAAGCATCTCATTATCCTTCTGTTTTTCTTTGAAAAGGCCCGACTTCCTGGTCTCGACCTTGATAGCCCCGGCGTGTGCTTTCACGAAAGAGTCTACAATCATAGCAAATGAGTCAGCAGAATTAGAGGGTAAGTTGTGATACCATAACATAGCCCCCTTTGATAGGGTCTCTCTGAATTTCTTCAACAAGACAGACTCAATATCATCATCCTCTAAGTCGTTCCCTTTGATAGCGTATGTGTAGGAGGTAACATGCTCGATTGGGTCGGTCATTTCGTTGGACTCAGGAATCTTGGGCATGCGGAAATTCTTAGGGATCGCCTTTGGAGCTGCGCTCGGAGGAAAAGGCTTTTGCACGAACTTCTTGGAGTCCAGGCCCTTCAATATCACTGGTGCTCCTGGGATTTGATCAACCTTGGAATTGTAGGTTTCGACCTTTTTGTGATTTGCTTCGATTTTCTTCTCCCCCGATTCTATCCGTTTCGTTAATTCTTCGAGCATGTTCATGATCTCCGGATTAGTCCCCGACTCCTTCTCATTTGGTCTCTGGGTTGGTTCATCTCTGTGGATGACTTCCCCTGATGGTTCGGGCTCAATCCTACTCGGCGCGCGGCTCTGGTTTTGGAGTTTGGATATCGCTGCCTATTGAGCATGTAACGTTTTGAAGATCACCCGCAAGTTGATTCCACCATCTTCTCCGCCGTGTGTGCTTTGTGCAACCGATCAAACATTTCTACGGACGCTATCCTCAGAATCGGTGCGCAAATTTGTTTGATGGCTCATGTGAGCTAACATCGATCGGGTCTATAGCCGGGACTCCATCGAGGTCGACTGGAGGCACCTCGTTTTTGGGTGCTACATTGTCATTTTCGTCATGGTGGGCAGACTCATTGTCAAAATGCAGGGGTGCTGGTTGTAAGTTTAACATTTTGAGCTTTAACATGAAATTAGAGGAACTTCAAAGAACAAGTGTAAAGCAGTGTGTGTTATCGAAATTTGTATCGAATAATCCACTATTATCCTTAGTCCCACGATGGGCGCCAAACTGTTTACCCTCCAAATCGGATAACAATTGAATTTGTAAGTGGTTTTAAGGAGACATGGATTTACTTGACACAAAGCGATAAATTAAATTGCAATTGAAATGAAAAATGATAAAGTAAATTCAAACCACACGAATTGAACAGTTACAGCCTTGGGAGGTTAGCCACCCTCGAACTGAGTGCACTTCGATTGGCATTAAGACACATCTCAAAAAATAGCTTAAAGAGAAAAATAATGTATTGCATTGGAATGTGTGTTACAATGCGTTTTATAAGTAACCAGACCCCGTTTATATAGTAGGGGAGTCCTACTTTAGGTACAATTCTATAAAAGGTAAAAATCTCTTGATTTGCTGAATTGCGAGTTCCTTATTGATATGTGCCAAGATTCCCGCCGTGATATCCGACCGGTCACGGATATTTTGGTCTTCTATTATTTCGGTCTTCTGTTGGTTACGCTAACAATATTTCCTTGAGCTCGTTCGGAGTCAGGGTCGATTCTAGGATCACAGACTCGATGTTCTCGAAGACAGTTATTCTGACCTTGGGTTATGGTCCGATGGGCCTCGGGGTCGATCTTTAGTCCCTCGTGTTCCGAGCCCGATCTACTATGTCTTAGACGAGCCCAATTTTGACCGTATAAAATGATACTACTGTCGGAGTTTTTAGATAATTGACCGCTTTGTCTTTTGCAAATAACTCGAATGAAAAATGTTTGGAGGTCCCAAAGAGGTTGAAAGATGACATCTAAGAATTTTCTCTAAAGACTTAGAGCGATGTGCTATACCGGTATTGTAACAACCCGACTGGTCATTTGGAGATTTGTAGCCACGATCCCCTGCTTAGTGCTTCACCCGTATCTCTTTCTTCTTATGTGACTTGCCGGGAGGTGTTGGTTGTAGTTTCAGAGTATTTTTGGACACTTAGTCCCTAAACGGAAGCTTAAGTCTTAGGATTTTGACTTTAGTCGGAACTATGTAAAGATGACACCGGAATGGAGTTTCGTCGAATCCGTTAGCTCCCTTGGGTGATTTTGACTTAGGGGCGTGTCCGGATTATGTTTTGGAGGTTTGTAGCTCATTTAGGCTTGAAATGGCGAAAGTCGAATTTTTTTAGATTTTGATCGGTAGTGGACTTTTTGATATCGGGGTCGGATTTCGATTCTGGAAGTTGGCATGGGTCCGTAATGTTGAATATGACTTGTGTGCAAAATTTGGGATCAATTGAACATGGTTTGATAGGTTTTGGCATCGGTTGTAGAAATTTGAAGTCTCAAGTTCATTAAGATTGAATCGGAGGGTGATTCGTGTTTTAAGCGTTATTTGGGTGATTTGAGGGCTCGACAAAGTTCGTATGGTGTTTAAGGACTTGTTGGTGCTATTGGTTGAGGTCCCGAGGGCCTCGGGTGGATTCCGGATGATAAGCAGATCGAATTGACTTTTGGGAGAATGGCTGAAGTTACTGCACCTGGTGTAATCGCACATGCGCAAGATACACCGCAGGTGCGAGCCCGCAGAAGCGAGAAAAAAGGGCGTAGGTGCGGTTTGGAAGGAATAGGTTACAGGTACTAGATTTTGGCCGCAGAAGCGAAGTCGTTTCTACGAAAGGTGGAGCGTAGAAGCGGAGTGGCCTGGAGCTGGAGGATTGCAGATGCGGAAATGATTCTGCAGCAGCGGGTGCGCAGGTGTGACCCATTTGTCGCAGAAGCGGATTTTGGATTTAAGTTTAATCCGCACCTGCGATGGAAATTCCGTAGGTGCGGCATTGTAGGTGCGATCATAGGCCCGTAGATGCGAAATCGCTGGGCAGAAAAAGGGCCAAGTCGAGGGTTTTATCCCATTTTCAATTTGGGACTTGAGAGTTCGGATCAAGGCGATAATTCAAGGATTTTTCATAGAGAACTTTGGGGTAATGATTCTTAACTCTTTTTTGGTTGTATTCCATTAATCCATAGTCGATTTCATCATTAAATTAAGGAATTTGGGTGAGAAAATTGGGGAAAAAGGTTGGAAGTTCTTCAACTAAGTTTTTGAGATTTGATTGGGATTTTGATATCGAATTTGGATAATTTTTGTACGAGTGAACTCGTGAGTGAATGGGTGTTCATGTTTTGTGACTTTTACCCGATTCCGGGTCGTGGGCCTGGGGAGGCTTTTAGGGCGATTTTCGAATTTCTTGTTAAAGTCTTAATTTTATTAATTAGATTAGTCTATTATAGTTGTATTTATGATATGTAATTACTTTTGGCTAGATTTGGGCCATTCGGAGTCGGATATTCGTGGGAAAGGCATTGTTATGGATTGATTTGAGCTTGGTTCGAGGTAAGTGGCTTGCCTAACATTGTGTAGGGGATATCCCCTTAGGATTTGGTGTTGTTATGATATGTGAGTGCCGTGTACGCAAGGTGACGAGTGCGTACACGAGCTATTTTTTGAAAAACCTAATTTTTACTGAGTAATAACCTATTTTCATCTTATTTGAGTATACTAGCATGTGTGTTAGCCTAGAATAGCATGTCTACGTGTCTTAATTGCTTATCTGAACTCTTTGCAACATGTTTAGCTGATTCCTGCTTCTTTTCTTGACTTGTACTTAGTCTAAATTGTAGGTTTTCTTGCTGTAACTATTATCTTCATTTTGTTTGAGCTGCGTATTTACTTTGGGACTACGGAACGGTATCCCTGGAGATCCTCCTGCATGTTTACTATTGGGACTACGGGACGGTACCCCGGGAGATCCCCCTGCACATTTACTTTTGAGACTATGAGGCGGTACCTCGAGAGTTCACCCGGCACATTTACTTTTGAGACTACGAGGCGGTACCTCGGAAGTTCTCCATGCGTAGTTATTTTGGGACTACGAGGCGGTAACTCGGGAGTTTCCCCGCTGTTTATGTGTTGTACTATTATTTTGTTACGTTTTCTTTCGTTAAATTCTAGTCTAATATTATATTGTATTCTCTTGCCTTATTTATTATTTACCAGTGGGCCTTACCTGACCTCGTCACTACTCGACCGAGGTTAGGCTTGACACTTACTGGGTACCATTGTGGGGTACTCATGCTACTCTTCTGCACATGTTTACGAGTGCAGATCCAGGTACATCATTCCAGCCTCGCTATTAGTTGTGCACCAGTTGATAAGTAGGGATTTTGACTACTGGTTTGCACTCTTTTACTTACGTTTTAGCTCAAAATCGCTGAAAGGTATTCTCGAAAACTGATGAAATGTGCTTTCTTGCAGGAGCGTTGGAATATGAGTCAAAGAGATGAAAATCAACTCAAGAAGGAGTAATGTTGGACAAGGACTAAAACAAAGCAAAAAGAGCAAAGTGCGGACTGCACAATGTTGAGTGCGGCCGCAAACCATGAAGAACATCTGACAGATTTCCTTTGCAAAGTGCCGACCGCACGATTATTGTACGGCCGCAGAAGATGAGGTTCAGAGAGATGGGAGTCTGGATCCATGAAGAAGTATGGACCGCACTATTATTGTGCGGCCGTAGAATTCAAAAGTGCGCCCGCACTTAGAAACGTGCACTCCGCAGAAGTCTCTCATGTCAAGCTCAAGTTCATGAGTGCAGTCGCACTCAGAAATGTGCGGTCCGCGAAATCTGAAGAAGTGCGACCGCAACCCAAAATTGTGCGGCCGCAGAAGTCCATCCTGTCAAGCCAGCTTCAAAGTGCGGATCACACATAGAATTGTGCGGCCGCAGAACCTCCGCAGGGGCAATTTTGTCCGATAAGTTCAGCTGTGTATAAATAGTCTTTTTTTGTCAAAATTAGGTCAAGTTTTAACACTAGAAAATAGATAGCCATTTTTCCTTTACTTCTTTGGGTAACTATTTTAACATTGGATTTTCTTCCCTTTAGCATCTATTATGAGTTTAATCTTATTTTGTCCTTTAGTTTCTTCAATTTTCTCTATGAGTAGCTAATTTCTTAGCTAGGGTTGTGACCCAACCCTAGTATGGGTACCTAATGTGTGTTTAATTTAGGGCTTGTTTGTGATTGGGTGAGTGATATTTAGCCTAGTTCTTGCTTGAATTTAAGAATTAATGGTTGCAAACATTGATTCATGCCTAATTGACTTAGTCTCTACTTGAGAAAGAAAGACTAAGTCTAGGAAAACTTGGCTAACAAGGAATTGGGGTGAACTCAAGAAATTGATAGCCCTAATTAAAGGGTTGAATCTAGAGATAGTAAGACCCCACTTGAGCATCTATCACTTGTTTTGTGAATTACCCATTTGGACTTGAGAAAGCCAAATTGGGCAAAACAACTCTAACTACCGAGAGGTATCGAGTGGGTAATTGTGTGTGATTGCTATATTACACCCCGACCAATCAAACCTACCTTAAAGCCCACAATCCGTTAGGTAACAACCTAGGTGGAAGTCACGACCCTAGATCTTTTGTAATCTTGAAAAACAACAACACCAAAAAAATATCGTTCTCTAGCTTTTCATTTGCAAACATTAGCATAAAAATTTGAAGTAGAAAGATACAACGAAACATGTGGAAGTGCATTTTGGGCACATCATACACTTAGTCCAGATATATACCTAATCCAATATAAGCTCTCTGTAGAATCGACCCTGACTCACGTTGGGTAATTCTAATTGCATCGACAGCTTCACAATCCTAATCAGTGGTGTGAATTTGGGCGACATCAATTTTTGGCGCCGTTGCCGGGAAGCTAAAAATGGATTTAGCTATATATTTGGTTTTGTGTGTGATTTGTCTTCCTTTCCTTCCGGGTTACTAATATCTTTGTGTAATAATTGTAGGTGATACAATGACTCTCAACAACAATGATCCTCTTGTAAACATGCCACTGGGGGATGACGGGGATGATGACCAAGTTGAAGAGGTTCCTCTTGAACCTCAAGCATGAGGCAAATCGCCTCAAGACAATGTTCTCGTTCCAACCCCACCTCCACGAAGAGCGGCTGCACACCAGGTGTTGCCGAATGAAGGATACGCAAGTGCCATAGTCCCGCCCTGCATTAGGGCGGGAAACTTTCAAATCACAAATATTTTGCTCACACTATTAGAACAACGAGGATTCTTCACCGGTGCTCCAAGTCAAAATGCATACAAGCACTTGAAAGGGTTTGTTGACCCTTGCTGGGGGAGTAAACAGACCAACATCTCTGAGGATGCTTTATAGTTGAGGCTATTCCCTTTTTCTCTACGGGGGAAGGCCTTGGATTGGTTAGAGAGGTTGCCAAATCACTCTATCCATACATGGGATAAATTGGCCGAGAAATTTATTGCCAAGTTCTTTTCTCCCGGGCATATGGCAACTCTTAGGGATGAGATTCTAGATTTCAAACAAGAACCCAATGAGCCTTTGCATGAGATATGGGAGAGGTACCGAACAATGGTCAAAGAGTGCCCCAATAATGATATGACGGAGGCTATGATTGAACAAACTTTCTATAGGGGGATCAACACTACCAATCAATGCGTGGTCAACCAACTTGCCGGTGAAAATTTCATGACAATGCCATATGCGGAAGCTTGTGATGTCTTAGACGAAATGGCAGACACTTCATCGGCATGGAAAAGTAGAGCAAATATTCCTCAAGGTGATCCAAATATGATTCACCTCCACAAAGAATTGCATTATCATGGGCAAGCAATTGCCAAGTTGACCACCACAATGAATTAATTAGCCGAAGCTTAACTTCAACAAGTGCAAGGGCCTAAGCAAGTAAATGCTATGGAGGGAGTTAATATGATGGTAAACAAGAGGAGGCAAAAGGGTCCTCAAGTGCAAAACCCTGTTGAAAATTATGTGCAAGATGACAGTGGATTTGATCAAGAGGGACAATATAATGAAAAAGAGGAGGAAGTACAATATGTGAACAACCTCCAAGGGCAAAGAAACAACAATCAAGGCTCAAATCAACAACAATGGCGATCACAAGGAAATCAAGGAAATTGGAATTCAAAGAACCAAGGTAATTGGAATGGTGGAAATGGTCAGGGGAATTGGAACAATCAAAACAATCAATGGAATTGGAACAATCAAAATAACCAAGGAAATTGGAGTGGCAATAATCAAGGCTATTGGGGAGGCAACAAACAAGGAGGGTGGAACAACAACAACAACAATCGAGGGTCGGGTTTTCAAAGGTCCCTGATGTTCAACAACCAAGAAACCCGCCTCCTTTTCCTTCTCAAGGTCTGAGCTCGTCCAATAATGAGATGGGTCGAATTGAGAACATGTTTAAACAAATGATGGAGAAGAATGCCGACTCCGATGCTCAATTAGCCTCTCATAACACTTCAATTCGCAATTTGGAAGTTCAATTGGGCCAAATCTCGCAAGCTCTGAATACTCGTCCTAAGGGGGAACTACCAAGTGATACGGTGGTGAACCCGATGGGTGGGAATAACACGGTACATGCTATGGCCGTGACTAGAAGGAGTGAAAAAGATGGAGATGCAACTACCTCAAATCAAAAGAAAACTGTGGATGATGAGCAATTGGTACAAGAAGATGAGATGCCAAGTAATGAAGTGCAAGCAAATGACGAGGTGAGAATTGATATTGAAGACAATGTGGAGGAGACTCAAGAAGAAGTGAACCCGTCTAGGGAGCACATTGTTGACATATCAAAACCGGTAATGCCAAAGACTAAGTAACCAATGCCAAGGCCTCCTCCTCCATACCCTCAAAGGCTTGCCAAGCAAACTAGCGAAAACCAATTCAAAAAGTTTATTGACATGATAAAGAGTTTTTCTATTATTGTACCATTGGTTGAGACCTTGGAGCAAATGCCGGGTTATGCAAAGTTCATGAAGGACTTGGTGACAAAGAAGAGGTTGATGAATATGTGAGACTATAAATATAACACATCAAGTGAGTGCAATTGTGCACTCAATGGCTCCTAAATTGGAAGATCCAGGCGCTTTCACAATCCCTTGTACAATTGGAAGCGCTGACTTTGCCAAAGCTCTTTATGATCTTGGGACGAGTATCAACTTGATGCCCTATTCGGTATTCAAAACTTTGGGAATTGGGCAACCAAGACCCACATCTATGAGGTTACAAATGGTGGATCGTACTATGAAGAGATCATTGGGTATTATTGATGATGAGTTGGTTTGTGTTGATAAGTTCATCCTCCTGACGGATTTTGTGATTCTTGATTGTGAAGTGGACTATGAGGTGCCTATTATTTTGGGTAGAACTTTCCTTGCTATGGGGAAGGCTTTTGTTGATGTGGAAGCCGGCGAGCTCACCTTCCGGGTGGGTGATGAAAAGGTGGTCTTCCATGTGTGCAAATCTATGAGGCAACCAAATAGCAATGAAGTTTGTTCGTTCGTGGACTTGGTGACCAATGTGATTATTGATGATACTAGTGCCACAATTAATATTGAGGATACTTTGGAGGCCGTTTTGCTCAATCTTGATGAAGATGAGGAGAAGGATGGCTATGTGGAATGTGTGAATGCTTTGCAAGGAATGGGGTCGTACACTTATGAACCCCGCAAGTTATCCTTGGATCTTGAAAACCGGAAAACTCCTCCAACAAAGCCCTCAATCGAGGAGCCTCCCACCTTGGAGTTAAAGCCATTGCCTCCACATCTCAGGTATGAATTCCTTGGCCCTTGTTCTACTTTACCGGTTATTCTTTCCTCTTGTTTGACTAACGTGCAGGTACACTCCACATTGGCGGTGCTACAAAAGAGGAAGAAAGATATAGGATGGACATTGGCAGATATTCGGGGAATAAGCCCCGCCTTTTGCATGCACAAGATTCTTTTGGAGGAGGGTGCCAAACCCTCCGTTGAACATCAAAGGAGGCTAAACGAAGCAATGCAAGAGGTGGTCAAAAAGGAGATCATAAAGTTGTTGGATGCCGGGGTTGTTTACCCCATTTTCGATAGTTCATGGACTTCTCCGGTGCAATGTTTCCCACAGAAAGGGGGCATGACTGTGGTTACCAATGAAAATACGAGTTGTTTCCTACAAGAACAGTGACCGGGTGGAGAGTGTGTATGGACTACTGCAAGCTCAACAAAGTCACAAGGAAAGATCATTTCCACTTCCCTTCCTTGATCAAATGCTTGATAGGTTGGCCGGCCGTGCTTTCTATTGTTTCTTCGATGGGTATTCCGGCTACAATCAAATTCTTATTGCTTTGGAGGATCAAGAAAAGACTACTTTCACATGTCCCTATGGTACTTCCGCATTCTCGCGGATGCCATTTGGGTTATGCAATGCACCGATGACTTTTCAATGGTGTATGATTGCTATCTTCACTGACATGGTGGAGGATTTTCTTGAGGTCTTCATGGATGACTTTTCCGTGGTTGGGAATTCTTTTGATGATTGCTTGAAAAATTAGGATAAAGTCTTGGCAAGATGTGAAGAAACGAACTTGGTATTGAATTGGGAGAAATGTCACTTCATGGTCGAGGAAGGCATTGTCCTTGGCCATAAAATTTCTAAGAACGGTATTGAGGTCGACAGGGCCAAAATAGAGGTGATTTCTGAACTCCCACCCCTACAGCCGTGAAGGGAGTGAGGAGCTTCTTGGGTCATGCGGGGTTCTATCACCGATTCATCAAGGATTTTTCCAAAGTGGTGAACCCCTTGTGTAAGCTTTTGGATAAGGATGCCAAGTTCTATTTCAACGAGGATTGGATGAAGGCATTCGAATTTCTTAAGTTCAAGTTGACCACTATTCCTATTATTACCGCACCAGATTGGAGCTTGCCTTTCGAGCTCATGTGTGACGCAAGTGATGTGGCGGTTAGAGCAGTTCTGGTTCAACGAATCGACAAACTCTTCCATCCGGTCTACTATGCTAGTAAGACCATGAATGATGCCCAAGTCAATTATACGGTGACCGAAAAAGAGCTCCTTGCTATTGTCTTCGTTATGGAGAAGTTCTGCCCGTACTTGATGGGTACAAAGGTGATTGTCCACACCAATCATGTGACGCTTCGGTACTTAATGAGGAAGAAGGATTAAAAGGCGAGATTAATGCGGTGGGTGCTTTTATTGCAAGAGTTCGATCTAGAGATCCAAGACCGCAAAGGCAGTGAAAATCAACTGGTGGACAACTTGTCTCGATTGGAGGAGGAGGGGAGGCCACATGACGGCCTTGAGATTAATGATTCCTTCCCCGACGAGCAACTTTTAGCCATTTCAATGATCGAGATGCCATGGTTCGTCAACTTAGGAAATTATCTTGTGAGTGGCATTGTACCAAATGAGTTCTCTTCAAACTAAAGGAACAAGCTTAAACGGGATTGCCTTGACTATTATTGAGATGAACCGTACCTCTTCCGAATTTGTAATGATGGTGTGATTCGAAGATGCGTACTGGAGGAGGAACAAGTGGGAATTCTTGAGGCTTGCCACTCTTCACCGTATGGTGGTCACAATGGTGGAGCGAGAACGGCGGAAAAAGTGTTGAGTTGTGTATTCTGTTGGCCTACTCTCTACAAGGATGCTAGTGAGCTTGTCAAGCGTTGTGGTGAATGCCAAAGGGCCGGTGGAATCTCAAAGAAAAATGAAATGCCTCTCACCACCATTTTGGAGATAGATATTTTTGATGTGTGGGGTATTGATTTCATGGGTCCATTTGTTAGATCTTGTGGGAACACCTACATTCTAGTCGCGGTTGATTATGTGCCTAAATGGGTTGAGGCCGTTGCTTTGCCCAACAATGAAGCGAGGAGTGTGGTGGAATTTTTGAAGAAGAACATCTTTACAGGATTTGGTGCTCCAAGGGCTATCATAAGTGATGGGGGTTCACATTTTTGCAACAAGGCTTTTGATACCATACTCACAAAGTAAGGTGTCACTCACAAAGTCTCGACCCCCTATCGTCCTCAAGCAAGCGGACTAGTGGAAGTCTCCAACCGGGAGATCAAGAGTATTTTGTCAAAGACAGTGAATGCCAACTGGACGGATAGGTCAAGAGAGCTTGATGATGCTCTTTGGGCTTATAGGACGGCTTACAAAACACCTATTGGGATGTCTTCATACCGATTGGTGTTTGGGAAAGCTTGTCACATTCCGGTGGAACTTGAGCATAAGGCCAAGTGGGCATTGAAGAAGTTGAACCTTGAATGGGATGTCGACGCGAACTTAAGGGTGGCACAATTGAATGAGCTAGATAAAATTCGGTACCATGCCTACACAAGCTCGTCTCTGTACAAGGAGAAGATGAAGTACCTCCATGACAAGTACATTCGAGACAAGGAGTTCAAAGAACGTGATCTTGTGTTATTATTCAACTCTCGGTTGCGGATGTTTCCGGGCAAGTTGAAGTTTAAATGGAGTGGCCCATTTGAGGTTGTGAATGTAACCCCCTTTGGTGCATTGGACCTGAAAAATAAGAATGATGAAGTGTTTAGAGTCAATGGGCACCGGGTGATGCACTATCTCTAAAAAGTTGATGATAGCCACGTCGTGGCGGTTCTTCATTTCAAATTATTGGTAATATGCATCGTGCCGCGACGTTAAATCAGGCGCTTCTTGGGAGGCAACCCATGTTTCTTTTTACTTTTCTTGTTCTTCTTCTTTAGATAGGTTTTATTTTGTGCGACTAGTTTTGAAGTGTATGCAGGAATGAGTGTGCTTTGCAGGGACTGTGCCCAAGAAAATGGCTAAGTGTTGAAAAAAGAGCGGACCGCACAACCTTGATCGCCACATCAGAAAGAATTCTGAACTGTGAGGCCGCACAACTGGAAGCCCAAAAATGCAACTTCTCTGAAGTCGGTCTGATAGAAAACACAGCCATTCTGCAGCCACACTTGAAATTGTGCGGTCCACACAAATTTATGCGGCCATACTCACTTTTGTGCGGACCGCAGTGCTTCATCAAGGTCCAAGTAAAGAGTGCGGACTGCACTCAAAATTGTGCGGCCGCACTCAGCTTAACTTTTGACCGACTTGATCAACCTATAAATAGAACCTCAATGCACTATTCACAACTTTACACACTCTGAGTTCTTGAGACCTAAGCAAGCACAGTGAACGACAAATTAGTTCACACTCCTCATTCATTTCATTAGTGTAGATTCCTACCTGCATCATTCATCATTGGTATGTTCAATGAGTTTTTAGATTTTTCAATTTTTCTTAGTTTTTGTTCTTCAGTAGTATAGTTATTTTTAGGCCTAAAATGTCAAATGTTATTCATGTGTGCTTAAAATCATGTGGGTAATATCATATGTGTTCATTAGGGACTAGGTAGATCATTAATCATGTTTATTTTCAAATACCATGTCTAAATTGTGTAAAAATTTCAACACATAAAGTTAGTGCTCTGTGATTTCAAATTGTGCGGCCACACACAAAATTGTGCGGTCTGCAGATCTTGAGTTAGGGCAAAATGTAATGCATGAAAAGTGTGGACTGCACTCAAAATTGTGCGGATCACAGAAAAATTGAGCGGCCATGGGAAAATGTGTGCGACCACACTTTTGAAAGATCAGAGAACCAATAGTCTGAACCTGGGATTGTGCGACCGTACTAAAAATTGTGCGGTCCGTACTTCAGGATGTGCGACCGCACTTTGAAATTGTGCGGTCCGCACATGGCTGTCTGCGGCTGCACTCACTTTTGTGCGGTCTGCACTGTCTCTTTTGAACACTGTTTTTTGCACATCTGTTAACACTGTTT
Source organism: Nicotiana attenuata (assembly GCF_001879085.1). Lineage (NCBI taxonomy): Eukaryota > Viridiplantae > Streptophyta > Magnoliopsida > Solanales > Solanaceae > Nicotiana > Nicotiana attenuata. The sequence goes on from NW_017672363.1 coordinate 142,975, forward strand.
TGAACCGTAACTAATTTATGTGCATTGTAATGTAGACAATGGTTCGATCACAAGGTACAAGCGGTACATCTAAAGGGAGAGGTGAACCCTCCCGAGCCGAGGCAAAGGTAATCAACATTTGGGAGTGCAGAAGAAAACATTAACCAAAAAGCAAACCACGGGGAGAGGTAGGGCCACACAGCCATCAGAATCAAGCTCATATGTCCCGTCTAAGGAAGCCTCCGAAGGTCATTCAGTGGAGGAACAACCTGAGGCCCAATCCCAATCATCATTATTCCCTGGGAGATACCAACTCCGCGACGAACCCTCCACCACAGTAAGTTTTTTTGAGGGTTCAGATGCCGACAACCAGGGTTCAGAGCCCTTCTCTACACACACTCCCCGTGCACCAGTTGCAGTAGAAGATGATGATGATGTTCTTGATGATGGTAGATGAGGTGACACTAGAGTGGGTGGCCTAGAGAGGTCGAAGAAGAAGGAGATATGGGAAGATAGATTTGTGAGCTTGACGGCCTTCACAAGGTTCTGAGAATTGTGTTCCCAGAGATCGCTCACACTTGAGCGGCAATTCTTATTGAAGGATTTGGATAGAAAATCCAAATGTCCTTAAGCAGTTCAGGGAGCGCAAAGGGTGGATGTGATTCACCCAGAGTGTTATGGATGCCAATGAGCACTTGGTACGTAAATTCTATGCCAATGTAGCACACATCAAGAAGGGTACCAAAGTGACCAAAGTGAGGAGTTTGAAGGTTAGATTCGATCAAAGCTCTCTGAATAATTACTTGGGGTTCGAGGAGGTAGAGCCAGTCCAGTACATGGAGAAGCTTTCTATGGGTGATGCAGCTCGCCCTTGGCTAGCAAAGATCTTGGCAGCTCCAGGACCATCACCACCGTGGATCACAACGGGGGTTTGCATTGCACGGGGCACCCTCAATTTTGAAGCAAAAGGGTGGCAAACTTTTGTGTGGAGCCGGTTAGACCCGAGCCGGAATCAAAACAATCTTACACTCCCTTGAGCAGTTTTGGTGGCAGATATCATGGTCGGATACCCAATCAATGTGGGTGCCATCATGTCAGCCAACATGTCAGCGGTTTTTCGAAAAGGTGAAAGCTCCTATCCATATCCCAACACAGTCACAAAATACCTTATGGATGCAAAGGTGGAGCCAAGGAGCTTTGATACAAAGGTGCGGCCCAAAAAGCCCTTCTTATAGTACTCTTTGCAAGGTCCGAGAAACCCAAAGTTCAAGGGTAAGGCAACTGCCATCGGTGTCCAGTCTGATGAGCCGACAGTGGTGGTTACAGATTTAGCTGCTGAGCCTGTTACAGCTCCTATGCCTTCTACAGCTGCCATGCCTTCCAAAACAGCCGGTCCTTCCATCGAGACAGCTGACGTGCCACCACCTCCATCTTCTAGACCTTCTGCATCAATACCACTACCCGCCTCATCCACATATCCACTTACTGTGCTGCGAGTCTCCAGACATGCACCCAACAACTTCAAAGCTGTCTGACATATCAGTGCTGTTGCAGCACAGTCTTCTGCCCCAGTAGCATCACAGGTACCTCCGTCAGTGGAGGAAACATTGAAGAAGATCCTGGACAATCAAGACCATCATGGATACATTGGTGGCGCATGGGGGAGCTATTGAGGAGTTGGCAAAACAGGTGAAGAAGATGCGAAAATCTCAAGCTTCGAAGAAATTAGTGGATAGATTGAGAAAAGAAGTGGGCAAGATAGCATTCGCTGGGGATATACCACTTTACTTACTGATGGAGACAGTTCCATCAGCACCAGCATACCTAGCAGCACCATCCGTAGAGGCAGCAATTGGCCAGTTTGAGGAGCACAGATATTACCAGTGCATCGTTGTGGGGCTGCACGATCCCTTCTGCATCCTCGTCGTTGAAAGATAAGGTTCCTTTTGGTATGTAATCTCGAGTCTGTTTTTCCATTGTGATGGATACTTTGGTGCGATTCAACATCGGCCCTTGAGGGACATCGACCCCACAATGATCATGTTAATGACGTGCTGAGGTTCTTCTTGTTTGGTATTTCTGAAATGGTTCTTGGCTCGGTTGCTCGGGAATTCTCGAAGGTGCCCGTTGTTGAATAACCGGGCAACTTCCTCTCTCAACTGTCGGCAATCCTCTATTCTGTGGCCATGAGTGCCATGATATTTGCACATCTTGTTAGGATCCCGTTAGGCTGGTTCAGATTACAGAGGCCGAGGCCATTTGGTGTCCGTGATACGTTGGATAGCTGATACGATGGTAGCAACATCGACGTTAAAGTTGTATTCCGATGGCCTCGGCGCTTCTTTAGGCCCGATAGGCCTATCAAAATTGTTCTTGCTCATGAGTCCCCGGTTGCTCTAGCCTCGATCATTTCTCCTTTCGTTTCGCATAAAATTTCGCCCGGACCCGCTGCTTCTTCGGTTCCCATTTTTCGGCTGATACTGATCTCTGTTTGACCTTGGTTCACGATCGATACCTCTATTTACCCCATCGATGGATCTAATGGGATAAACGGACCCAAAAGGGGCCCCAAGTTGATCATCCTTGACTCTAATTTTTGATTGATACCAGTTATGGACGTCGGCCCAAGTAACAGCCGGATATTCTATTAGATTCTGCATCAACTGCTGTGAAGACATCGAGCTTCGAATATTGAGTCCTTGAGTGAAAGTTTGAACGGCCCAATAATCAGCGACCAGTGGCAGATCCATCCGTTCTATTTGAAACCGGGACACGAACTCCCTGAGCATCTCATTATCCTTCTGGTTTACTTTGAAAAGGTCTGACTTCTTGGTCTCGACCTTGATAGCCCTGGCGTGTGCTTTCATAAAAGAGTCTACAAGCATAGCAAATGAGTCAATAGAATTAGAGGGTAAGTTGTGATACCATATCATAACCCCATTTGATAAGGTCTCTCCGAATTTGTTCAACAAGACAGACTCGATATCATCATCCTCCAAGTCGTTCCCTTTGATAGCATATGTGTAGGAGGTAACATGCTCGTTTGAGTCGGTCATTCCGTTGTACTTAGGAATCTCGGGCATGCGGACCTTCTTAGGGATCGGCTTTGGAGCTGCGCTAGGAGGAATAGGCTTTTGCACGAACTGCTTGGAGTCTAGGACCTTCAATATCAGCGGTGCTCCTGGGATTTGATCACCCTTGGAATTGTAGGTTTCCACCTTATTGTCATTTGCTTTGATTTTCTTCTCCACCGATTCTATCCGGTTCGTTAATTCTTCGAGCATCTTCATGATCTCCGGGTTGGTCCCCGACTCCTTCTCATTCGACCTCTCCGGGGTCGGTTTATCTCTATGAATGACTTCCCCATGATGGTTCGGGCTGAATCTTACTCGGCATGCGGCTCTGGTTCTAAAGTTGGGCTATCGCTGCCTGTTGAGCCTGTAATATTTTGAAGATCACCCGCAAGTTGATTTCACCATCTTCGCCGCCGTGTGTGCTTTGTACAACCGATCGAACATCTCTACAATGTGCAAACTTGTGTTGATGGCCTCATCTGAGCTAACATCGATCGGGTCTGTGGTTGGGACTCCGTCGAGGTCGACTGGAGGCACCTCATTTTTGGGTGCTACATTGTCGTTTTCGCCATGGTGGCCGAACTCGTTGTCAAAATGTAGGGTGCTGGTTGTAAGTTTGACATTTTGTGCTTTAACCTGAAATTCGAGGCACTTCAAAGAACAAGTGTAAAGTAGTGTGTGCTATCGAAATTTGTATCAGATAATTCACTATTATCCTTAGTCCCTCGATGGATGCCAAACTATTTACCCTCAAAATCGAATAACAATTGTATTTGTAAGTGGTTTTAAGGATACGTGGATTTACTTGACACAAAGCGATAAATTAAATTGCAATTGAAATGAACCATGATAAAGTAAATTCAAACCACACGAATTGAACAGCTACAGCCTTAGGAGATTAGCCACCCTCGAACTGAGTGCACTTCGAGCGGTTTCAAGACACAGCTGAAATAAGAGCTTAAAGAGACAAATAATGTATTGCTTTGGAATGCGTGTTACAATGTGTCTTACAAGTACCAGACCCACTTTATATAGTAGGGGAGTCCTACTTTAGGTACAAATTCTATAAAAGGTAAAAATCTCTTGATTTGCTGATTTGCCGGTTCCTTATTGATATGTGCTGAGATTCCCTCCGTGATATCCGACCGGTCATTGGATATTTTGGTCTTCCGTTATTTCGGTCTTCTGTTGGTTACACTAACAATGTTTCCTCGAGCTCGTCCGAAGTCAGGGTCGATTCCGGGATCACGGACTCGATGTTTTCGAAGACAGCCATTCTGACCTCGGGTTCTGGTCCGGTGGGACTCGGGGTCGATCTTCAGGCTCTAACGTTCCGAGCCCGATCTACTATGTCTTAGACGAGCCCGATTTTGACCGTATAAAATGATGCTATTGTCAGAGGTTCTAGATAATTGCCTGCTTTGGCTTTTGCAAATAACTCGAATGAAAAACATTTGGAGGCCCCAAAGATGTTGAAAGACGACCTCTGAGAATTTTCTCTGAAGACTTAGAGCGATGTGCTCTACCGATAGAGTATAAAACTTTGCGTAGAAGACGATGAGCCACTATTAAGAAGGTCAAGAAGCAAATATAATTTCTAAGGATTCCTAATGATTTTATTCTCCTCTCTTTTATGTTTTTCATAGATTCTTATTAGATTATACTAATATTTTTAAATGATAGGTATATTTAACCCAGATGATGATAATTCAGGCCCACAATAAATATACAGAAATAGCAATAGTTTTGAGCAAGGTAAAAAATGTCTGGCCAAAAAGCTACAGTGTCACCTTCATTTTAACACTTTCCATCCCCTATAATTCTTTTTCCAAGAATCGAACGGATAAAAGATCAAATAACCAAGGTAACCAGGAAACTAAGTTTAGTGTTCGAGCTTTCATACAACAAACTTAAACACTGGGGGACTACATAAAGACTTACTAGTCAAACCCAACAATAACTATATTTGGAATAAGCTTGAACTAACCAAGAAGTCAATTATTATGTACTAACGGTCCACTAGCACCCACTTTCATTATATATTAACGCTCCGATAACAGCTATTTGTCAAAGTAAAAAAGCCTTTCAAAGTGGCTCGAATTATTATCATATAGATCAGTTATCCCATTGAATTTCCCTATGTATTTTTGGTCTAGTAGCGGCCACATTACCAAAATAGAAGTACATCCTTTTACAGGACATCATGTATACTATCCAAATTATCAGACATGTCATATTATTCATTGAAATAGACCATTATCATATTACCATTCGGGTGAGTTACCCGTTACGGTTAACGTACTATTACTTGTACTATAATTCAGATCTGTTATCATTTTATGTCTAAATGAAAATGCGACATCATTTTCATATGCATCGAACTCATTATAGGACCTTCTTATATTTTACACTGGCTGAACAAGGCAACTACAACGACTAAACACTTGATATTTCATTTCAATACGAATTATTTCTCTGAAAGAAAAAAGATAAAAAAATCTTAGACTACATAAGCTAAGTACAACCAAAATATCGACACATAACATTCATTCCGGAAGTGCCAAAAAACTTGAGTAAATATTCATGTCAAAGCAAATCTTGCATACATAAAACCAAGCGAAAAAAAAATATCATTTCATTAAACGGCTTGATCCCGGTGGCACAGAATTTGGATCCAGAGTAGTATTCTATGAGGTTGTGGGGACATCCATCATAGGAGTGACTGAAAGGATTGTTCAGGTAGTATGTTGTCACGACCCAAATTTCAACCTGTCCTGATGGCTCCTATCACATTATTAGGCAAACTGACAATCACATAACAACTACTCATTTGAATTTAAAACACGACTTTAACAAGTTCAACAGTGAAAAATCTCATAAATATCTGATAAAAATAACTAAAACTCAACGGCAACAAATCCCAAAATTCTGGTGTCACCGAGTACATGAGTTACTAATGTCAACATAGTCTAAAACTCTACTACAACTATCTTAGAAAATAGAACAACACTGAAATAAAATGAAAGGAAGGAGAGTCAAGGTCTGCGGGCATCATAGCAGCTATCTCGAAGGCTCCGAGCATGTACTAACACAGATCTAGCAACTACCGCGCCGGATGTACCTGGATCTGTACACGAAGTGCAGAGTGTAGTATGAGTATAACCGACTCAATATACTCAATAAATAACGGGACTAACCTTGGGATGAAAGTAGTAACGAGCTTAGAAAGATACAATCCGAATCAAATAATGATAACACAAATATAACAAGATAATGACAGTAATAACTCAGAGAACTTCCATATTCATCTCGTACACAATATAGAAATTGGGCATGCTTTAATGTTCAACAATTTAAGCCCAACACAGATAAAATATGCCAAGTACAGGTAGCATAAGGAATATTACATCTCTATGCCTAGAAGTCAAATATGCATGTCAAATGTAGTGCATCACAATGATACTTTAAGGTACTCACACTCTCGGAGTACTCAATCAGTCCGTCTCAAACTCCCACTCATCACACACAATCACTCAACACTGTATGGTATTTGCACTCACTGCTGGTATACAACCTACGAATCTCCAAATCAAGCCAAAATGATCTACGGACCTCCAAATCAATATCCGGACATACTCCTAAGTCCAGAATTACCATACAAAGCTATTGGAACGATCAGAACTCTATTTCAGAGTTGTTTACACATAAGTCAACATCTGGTCAACTCTTTTAACTTAGCTTTCCAACCTTGGGACTAAGTGTCCCTATTCATTTTGAAACATTTCCGGAACCGAGCCGACCATCCCGACAAGTCACATAATAACAAACGGTCATAGAATAAGCAATAAATGGAGAAACGAGGCTACAATACTCAAAACGACCGGCCAGGTCATTATATTCTCCCCCTCTTAAACAAGCGTTCGTCCTCAAACGGGTCTAAAATCATATCTGGAGTCTCAAATAGGTGTGGATAGCTGCTCCGGATTTCCCGCTTGGTCTCCCAAGTGGCCTCCTCGATTGGCTAACCTCTCCACCGTACATCACTAAAGCTATATTCTTCAATCTCAACTTTTGAACGTGCCGATCTAAAATGGTCACTGGCTCCACATCATAAGTCAAATATCCATCTAACTGAACCATGCTGAAATCCAAAACATGAGAGGATCACCGTAGTATCTCCGAAGCATGGAAACATGAAACACTGGGTGAACACTCGATAGACTAGGTGGCAATGCATGTTTGTAGGCCACCACTCCAATCTTCTCAAGCACCTCAAAAGGGCCAATATGCCGAGGGCTCAACTTGCCCTTCTTCCTGAACCTCATAACACCCTTCATGGGTCAAAATCTGAGTAATACCTTCTCTCCCACTTTATAGGCAACATCACTGACCTTCCGATCGGCGTAACTCTTCTGTCTATACTATGCCGTGCGAAGCCGATCCTGAATCAACTTGAACTTGTCCAAAGAATCCTGAACCAAATCGGTACCCAACAGCCTAGCCTCACCCGCTCAAACCAACCAACTGGAGACCGACACAGCCTCTCATATAAGGCCTCATATGGAGCCATCTGAATACTCGATTGTTAGCTGTTATTGTAGGAAAACTCGGCAAATGGTACAAAATGATCCCAACAAACCCCAAAATCCATAGCACAAGCGCGTAGCATATCCTCCAATATTTGAATGGTGCGCTCATACTTTCCGTCCGTCTGAGGGTGGAATGTTGTGCTCAGCTCAACACGTGTGCCTAACTCTTGCTGCACTCCTCTCCAAAACGTCAATGTGCACTGCATGCCCCAATCAGAAATAATAGACACCGACACACCATGACGACGAACAATCTTATGGATATAAATCATTGCCAACCACTCCAAAGAATAGGTAGTTACAACCGGAATAGAATGTGTGGACTTAGTCAACCTGTCCACAATCACCCAAATAGCATCAAATTTCTTCAAAGTCTGTGGGAGCCCAACAACTAAGTCCACGGTGATACGCTCCCATTTCCACTAAGGAATCTCAAGCCTCCGAAGCAAACTGCCCGGCCTATGATGCTCGTACTTCACCCACTGATAGTTCAAACACAGATCTACAAACTCCACTTTATCTTTCTTCATTCTTCTCCACCAATAGTGTTGCCTCAAGTCATGATACATCTTAGCGGCACTCGGATGAATGGAATACCGCAAACTTTGGACCTCCTCAAGAATCAACTCACGTAACCCATCCACATTGGGCACAGAAATCCGACCATGCATCCACAACACCCCATCATCTCCAATAGAAACCTCTTTGGCATCACCGTGCTGAACCGTGTCCTTAAGGACAAGAAAATAGGGGTCGTCATACTAAAACTCTCTGATACGATCATATAAAGAAGACCGAGAAACCACACAAGGTAGAACTCGTCTTGGCTCCGAAACATCTAACCTCACGAACTGATTGGTCAAGGCATGCATCGACGCCCCCTTTTTCTCGCAAAATCGGGTTTACGATATTTGGGCGGACAACTCTATTCCCTTTTGGGATTTGGGTTTTTTGGATTTGAAGAGTCGCCACCTAATGATTAAGTGCATTAGGACACTAAGAGTTTTTGAGTTGGAAAACCAGAGTTCGGGTAAGGGCTAGAAATTATCTCGAGGGGAAGGTGTTAGGCACCCCTCAAGATCCACTAGTGTGGTTCCCGGCCATGTCATATTGCGACTTTAAATGCAAACAGCAAGTAGGCAAACAAATATAAAAGGGTTTTCACATAATAGTTGCAAGAGATTAAGGAAGTTAAAGAAACTGAATTTTGATAGAGGAAGCAGTTTTGAAATCTTGAATAAAGGAAGAAATTTTCATATAGTTGTTGCAAGCAGTTTAAAAGCTGAAGTTTTGGCAAAAAAGTAGTTGAAATTCTGAAAATAAAGTGGACAAATGAGGGAACGGGTCCTAGATTTATACATAATATGGATCACTCCACACAACACCCGATAACCGTTTATACACGTGGTGTTATCGCGTGGTCATCATATCCATATCTATCCGTTCCCACCCCGTTAAGGTATTAAACGCGGAATGGTCTCGTTTTACCTATTGCATGCTATTACCCGCCCCCATCTTATCAGTCCCGGAGGCACTTATGACCACTAATCCTAAAGGGTAGGATATTAGGCTGATTGGTTTCAAAGGATAAAAATCTAAGGCGACATATAAAACATATACTGCATGTTGGGGGGAAGCACGTAGACATATAAAGGCTCATATATACCTCCTCAAACAAAACACATAAATAGCATGACTTAAACACAATTAAGATCTCAAAATATAGGAGCAGTTAAAACTTGGTTTTGAAAACGAAGTAGTAGCAATAATTCTGGGCAGGCGATTTAGAGAAACATATTTTGATTCTGATTTATAAAGGTACGCGTGATAAGACATTTGCAGAAAACGTTTCAAACCACTTAGCCATATTTTAACAAAGTTATTAGCTAAATGTGAATTAACTACTGCAACTCGAACGAGTGAGAAGTCCTATGGGCAGGATATCTAATGCACAGAAGAGTCCCTAATAAAACATGATTTCTAATATGCCAATGCAGTAATGACGAGTTATTTGGCTTGTTATTAGTTATTTGCTAGTTATTAACAGATCGTGGTTATAAGATGAGCGTAATGACAGGCTGAAAGTAATGAACCTAAAGCAGGATCTCTAATGAATGAGATGCATGTCCTATGCAAGTTGTCTATTGCGCAAATAAATAAAATCCTATAAGCATGTTTTCTACCCATTATTTATACTAAGCATGCATAACCCTCCCCCATATTCACTATTCAACCCCAATCGTTTGTTTACAAATTATTACAAACCAATATCATCTGAATTACAGTAAACAAGAACAAAAATAAGAAGTTACTCTATAGGGAGCCTTCAATAAGGCCCAGTCTTCCAACCTCAACCCCTTCGAGTTCACAACCTTTGCCATGGTCTAGGTGCGGCAAAGCTCCCTAGGGCCCCATTGGATCCCTGGCCAATACCAGCACCTAGACATTTAAAAGAAAATGCAGGACATGTGCAGTGTGGAATACCAACCTTGTGTGTCAAAGTTCAGTGAGCACTCAGAGATACTCAAAGCAATGCTCGCACGAAGGGGGCAGAACCTATTCTCTAAGAGTAGTGTGAAGTGTAGGAAGAGAAGTTTTCAAAAAAAGGGGGGGGGGGGTTGTTTTAAAAGAAAACAGCAGGGACAATAGTTTAATAGCATAAGATTGCATACAATGGTCATGGGAGAAAGGGAGCAAAAAGATCACAATATTAAAGATGACTACATAGAATCAGAAGATTTAGGGGACCAAGGATTGGTCAGGCTTAAACATAAGCCTTAGACAACAACAGGGAAACAATCGTGACATGCAAACCAAGAAAGACATACAGAGTGCCAAGGATCAGGGGAACTGGGAAGTGGTAAATTTAAGCATGCTAATGTATAGCAATAGGACATAGGCATAGCAAAGAATAGACAAAGTCAAACTTAGCATGTAAATCAGAAGACATGGTGAAGTATTTAAAGGAAAGAATCAATTACACATTGAACAAGAGAAGCATAAGTAGAAGAAAATCACAAAGATAATGAACTGAAGCAAAAATAAACATATTGGTGTGAGACTTGAAAATTAATTAGGACATACCAGTAAAAGAGCAAAAGCAGGATGCAAAGACAAGGTAGTAACACTATCTTAGCCTTGGCTTTCAGCCGGCTAATAATAAGCAGTAGCAGAGAATAGCAAATAAAAAATCAGGGCAGGGTTAAATAAGGAATGAGTCAAGGTTTAAGACCAAATTCAGGAAAATTACAATTAAGGAAAGGCTTAAAAGAACAGAGTACTATAACGAATAAGGTAACAAAAAATAAATTAATTCAAACGGGCGAGTAGAATGCTAGGGTTTAAAAGAAAATTTTAAATATACCAATCAATCAAGGAAAATCAGAATCAATCATGTGAAGTCATGATTCTGCATTCTCAACATATAAATAGAGGTGAATGAACAAGAGTAACAAAACAAAATTAGCCAGGAAGGAACAAGAGATGAACAAACACAACCATTCAGAGATAGTGAAAACAAGTTAAGATTCAGCAGGACATATTCGAAGCATGAAACATTAACAAGAATCAAGCCAATAGACTAGCAGACAGAACCAAAGCGAGGAAAATCAGGCTAATACGTACAATCGAATGAAGAAACATGCTAACACATAGAGACAAGGCAAAGGAAATTAGGCTAACACGTATAATCGAAGCATGCTAACACACATAATCAAACGAAGGAACCTTTTTCTAGAAATTAGGGTTTTTTAGCAGAGTCAAACTAGAAAACAGTAAGAGCATAGAAATCGGTCAGAATAAACAAAGAAAAGGTTTAATCATAAAGAAAATCAATTGGAGCATCCAAGAAACCCTCATTTTCAAAGAAAGTAAAAAAAATGGTTCAAAGTAGAGGATTTTTCAGAATAAACACGAGAATAAGCAGAACATAGAGGAAAACATGAAAATAGCATGAAATAACACTGTTTTTGAGAGATTCAGGAGAGAGTTAGGGTTTCAAAAAGGGGAAACCCTAATAGAAGTGGAGAGAACCTGTCGAAGCTTCATAGATCGTGACATATAGGGTGTGATTTCGCTTGAAATCACACCGGAGAACTCACAAATAGCAGAACCAGGAACTCCAAGTTCAAATCACCATGGTCCATAAACCTTGAAGGTCCTAGAGGTGTTGAACAGGATGATGAGAGGCCCATCGGAGCCTTGGGGTTGAAGGGAGGTGGCCGGAGATGGCCGAAAACAAACCAGGCGGAACTTTTAGGGATTGATTCGCATGGTGGGGGTTTCTGGGGTCTCAAAATAGAGGGAATCGACGAGCTAGGGTTTCATGGCGGTTGATGGTCGAATGGGGTGAGATTGGAGGTGGCCGGAGAGGCGGTGGAGATCATCGGAGAAGAGAGAACCAGAAGGTTCTAGAGAGAAGGGAGAGGAAGAGACGAGATAGAGAGAGAGACAGTCTCGTGAAAATGAAGGGTCTGGGGGGGAGGGGGTAATTGAATTTAATTAAGAGAATTAAATCTGGGCCGTTGATCTCATTTGATCAATGACTCAGATTAAAGAAAGATTGGACCGGGTTATTTTTTAGGGATTGGGCTGGGTTGGTTAAATGGGGTATTGGGCCATTTAGAATCTGATAGGGGGTGTGGCCAATTTGGCTAGAATTGAAATAATAAGGGTTGTTTGTTAAATAGCCAATTTTCCCTTTTATTATTTTTTTAATAAAATAGTAAAAAATGATTTGAAAATAAATTAAAGGTACTGGACCAATTAATAACCTATAAATATTAATGTAAAAAACTAAAAGTGATTTTATAATTATAAAATGCTGTTAATTGTAAAATAGGCTATAATTGCAATTATACGCAATTTAGTTTTAAAAATACCAAGCAAATGTATAAAAAATATGCAAAAATTACCCCAATTATATCTTAGTGTAAATATGAGAATGAAATAAATTATTCACCAAAAAATGCTAGTTTGGGAATAATTATTGAATTTTGTAGTATTAAAATAGGCAATAAATTGATTTAAAAATCTTTAAAAACAAAAGAAAAATACTAAACTTTAGGGCATGCTTATATATGCGTGTACATGCTATTTTGAGGATATTTTGAGTATAAAAATATGTAGGGAAAAATTGGGTATTAACAGCTGCCTCTCTTTACCCGAGAAGAATGAAAGAGTTGTCGGGTAATGATATGATAGCCGATTTTGACCGAAAGAAATGATTTGAAAGGTTTTGACCGAGCTCTGGCTCCTGAGCTGCCTACATATCCCTGGTCTTATAGGAATCAGGCCACATGTAGTTCGGGAATCCGTCGGCGGAACATGCTGATGGAGATTTCGAATGACGGACACAATATTCGGGTTGGGAAGGACGGTCAGGGACCGATGGGCTACAGGAATCGGAGCGAGATCGCTCCTGCTGTGATGGCCGTTGCTAGCCGGTGTACCTGCAAATAAGCAATACGAGCATATATCGTGCATAAATTTAAACGTGATGCAAGTTCCCATTGAACCATGAATGCTGTCTTCGGACGGATAGGATGACGTCCTCAAACCATGACGTCCTGGGCCATGAAGCGTATAACAGAGGATTCGCAGGCTATGAAATGATGTTCTCGGGCTATGAAAATGATGCCTCTGAACCATGATGCCTTTGAATAATGATATGCAGAAGACAAAAGCGGGGTCCTCAGGCCATGGCATGGCGTTCTCGGGCTATGAAAATGGTGCCTCCGAACAATGACGCCTTTGGACAATTTGGCGATCTTTCAGCCCATGAAATGCAAGATTTGGCGATGTTTCAATCGATGTGGGATTTAAATAAAGTTGGCGATATTTCAGCCATACAAAGATTTGAATAAAGTTGGCGATATTTCAGCCGGTGCAAAGATTTAAATAGGGATGGCGATATTTCAGCCGATGCAAAGATTTAAATAGAGTTGGCGATATTTCAGCCGACATAGAGATTTAAATAAAATTGGCGATATTTCAGCCGATGTAGAGATTTAAATGAAGTGGGCGATATTTCAGCCAGGCAGGATTTAAATAAAGTTGGCGATATTTCAGCCATGCAAGATTTAAATAAAATTGGCGATATTTCAGCCGACATAGAGATTCAAATAGAGTTGACGATATTTCAGCCAGGCAGGATTTAAATGAAGTTGGCGATATTTCAGCCGACATGATTTAAATAAAATTGGCGATATTTCAGCCGACAGGTGGAGACAATGCTTAGTCTCGGAAGGCAGAAAGGTAGCCTTATGCAATGCAAGAAAAATGCAGGATGGAGGTAGAGCTTAACCTCGGAAGGCAGAAAAGTAGCCTTATGCAATGCAAGGAAATGCAGGATGGAGGTAGAGCTTAACCTCGGAAGGCAGAAAAGTAGCCTTATGCAATGCGAGAAAAATGCAGGATGGAGGTAGAGCTTAACCTCGGAAGGCAGAAAAGTAGCCTTATGCAGTGCAAGGAAATGCAGGATAGAGGTAGAGCTTAACCTCGGAAGGCAGAAAAGTAGCCTTATGCAATGCGAGGAAATGCATGATAGAGGTAGTGCTTAACCTCGGAAGGCAGAAAGGTAGCCTTATGCAATGCAAGAAATAAAGGTGGAGAGTAACGAAATCTCTTAGCTGATAGACGATAGCTGATAGTTGATTGTGTCATTGTGGTCGCTGGGGATGTCATGTGCGAACAACACTTATAAGTGAGCGATGATTCTAAGAGTTGTACTCCTGCAAAATAGGAGTATGTAACCGTATCTGATAGTTCTATGTCTTGGGGTGCCTGTATACAAAGAAAGATCGTGAGTTTTGTCAAGGGGGAAGGTTAGTTCGTCTTCCCGTGGACTCCGCTCGTCCTACTCGGCTCTTGTTTCCATTGGAGTAGCGTCGCTAAACAAAGCAATTTGACAGTAGCCATGCACAAAAAATATGATGTAACTACATAATAAAAATGATTTTCTTTTAGATGAACCAACGGCTGCGGCGCAGTTCAAGACATTGCGACCTCTTTTGTTCCGGAATTTTGAGGGTCCTCCTCAAAATTCTGTCCCAGTTTACTGGGCTGGTACTTCTGACGGCTCCATGCGACGAATGGTTGAAAGTTGACTTCGGAAATTTGAGGGTCCTCCTCAAAATTCTGCCCCAGTTTCCAATATCGGGGGAAAATGAAATTTTATTGAATTGTGACCGAACCCATAAGGCTGCCTACGTATCCCCTCTTAAACGGGAATCAGGTCAGACGTAGTTCAAATTACATCATAAAGAAATCATAATGATTACACATAATAATGCTTGACTGCATCTGAATTAATTAGCTTTGGCCAGACTTCTCCATCCATTTCTGCGAGTATGAGGGCTCCTCCTGTTAGGATCCGGTGAGCCATGTACGGGCCTTGCCAGTTAGGAGAGAACTTTCCTTTGGCCTCATCCTGATGCGGGAAAGTTTTCTTCAGCACCAGCTGCCCTAGTGTGAATTGTCTTGGCTTGACTCTTTTGTTGAAAGCTCTGGACATTCTGTTCTGATACAATTGACCATGGCAAACTGCATTCATTCTCTTTCCATCTATAAGGGCTAACTGCTCGTAGCGACTCTTTGTCCATTCTGCATTTTCAAGGTCTGCTTCCTGTATAATCCTCAGGGAGGGAATCTCTACCTCGGCCGGGATGACTGCCTCGGTACCATAAACCAACATATAGGGAGTCGCCCCGGTTGATGTGCGAACCGTGGTGCGGTACCCCAATAAAGCAAATGATAGCTTTTCGTGCCACTGCTTGTGTTTCTCTATCATTTTCCTCAATATTTTCTTGATATTCTTGTTGGCGGCTTCTACGGCTCCATTCATTTGAGGCCTGTAGGCTGTAGAATTCTTGTGCTTAATCTTGAAGGTCTCACACATTGCTTTCATCAGGTCACTGTTGAGATTGGAACCATTATCAGTAATGATTGACTCTGGGATGCCGAACCGGCAAATGATATGGTCGCGGACAAAGTCTGCCACAACCTTCTTGGTCACTGCCTTATATGATGCTGCTTCAACCCATTTGGTGAAATAATCAATTGCCACTAGAATGAACCTGTGCCCATTTGATGCGGCGGGCTCGATAGGTCCGATGACATCCACTCCCCAAGCGGCGAACAGCCATGGCGAGCTCGTTGCATTAAGCTCATTGGGAGGAACCTTTATCATATCCGCATGTATCTGCCAGCGATGGCATTTTCGGACATACTGGATGCAGTCCATCTCCATAGTCATCCAAAAATAACCAGCTCGGAGTATTTTCTTGGCTAAGACGAAACCATTCATATGTGGGCCACAGGTCCCTGCATGAACTTCTTCTAATAACCTGGACGCTTCCTTTGCTTTGACACACCTTAGCAATCCCAAATCGGGAGTCCTCCTATACAGGATTCCTCCGCTGTGAAAGAAGTGATTGGATAACCTTCGCAGTGTGCGCTTCTGAGTAGCGTTTGCAAGTTCTGGATATTCCCCTGTTGTCAATACCTTTTGATATCATGGAACCAAGGTTTTCCGCCTGCTTCTTCCTCGACATGAGCACAGTAAGCGGGTTGATCCTGGATTTTTACAGGGATAGGATCAATGAAATTCTTATCTGGATGCTGAATCATGGATGATAGAGTGGCCAATGCGTCGGCGAACTCATTCTGGAATCTGGGGACGTGCCGGAATTCTGTCTTTGTAAACCTCTTCCTCAACTCCTGTACATGATGCAAATACGGGAGTATCATGGAGTTCTTGGTTGCCCATTCTTCTCGGACCTAATGTATGAGCAAGTCGGAATCCCCGATCGCTAGTAACTCCTGAATGTTCATGTTAATGGCCAGCTTGAGCCCTAAGATGCAGGCTTCGTATTCGGCCATGTTGTTGGTGCACGGGAACCTGAGCTTGGCGGACACCGGATAATGCTGACCTGTTTCTGATACTAGAACTGCTCCTATGCCCACTCCTTTAAAGTTTGCTGCTCCGTCGAAAAACATTCTCCAGCCATCATAGGATTTTGCAATGTTTTCTCCTATGAAAGAGACCTCTTCGTCAGGAAAATACGTCTTTAGAGGCTCGTATTCTCCGTCCACGGGATTTTCGGCAAGATGATCTGCCAGTGCTTGTCCTTTGATTGCTTTCTGGTCACGTAGACAATATCAAATTCACTCAGCAGGTTTTGCCATTTGGCTAGCTTGCCCATGGGCATGGGCTTCTGAAAGATGTACTTCAGCGGATCCATCCTTGATATGATCTAAGTGGTATAGGCACAGAAATAATGCCTCAACTTCTGAGCTACCCAAGTCAGAGCATAACAGGTGCGTTCTAGCAGGGAATACCGGGCCTCGTACGGGGTGAACTTCTTGCTGAGATAGTAGATGGCTTGCTCCTTTCTCCCCGTTTCATCATGTTGACCCAAAACACAACCGAACGCCCCATCCAGTACTGCAAGGTAGAGCAATAGCGGTCTACCCGGTTCGGGCGGAACCAGAACTGGCGGTGTTGACAGGTATTCCTTGATTCTGTCGAAGGCCTTCTAACAATCATCAGTCCATTTAGTGGCGGCGTCCTTCTTCAACATCTTAAAGATTGGTTCAAAAATGACAGTGGACTGAGCTATGAACCGGCTGATGTAGTTGAGTCTCCCCAGGAAACTCATAACCTCTTTCTTGTTCTTTGACGGTGGCAATTCTTGAATGGCCTTGACCTTTGACGGATCTAGTTCTATCCCTCGTCGACTTACGATGAACCCAAGCAGTTTCCCGACAGGAACCCCGCATGCACATTTAGCGGGATTCAGTTTCAAGTTGTACCTTCTCAATCTGTTGAAGAACTTCGTCAGATCTTCCATGTGGTCAGTGGCTTTCTTGCATTTGATGATGACATCGTCTACATACACCTCGATCTCTTTTTATATCATGTCATGGAAAATAGTAGTCATAGCCCTCATGTAGGTGGCCCCATCATTCTTTAATCCAAATGGCATCATTTTGTAACAATACATCCCCCACGGCGTAGTGAAAGCCGTTTTCTCCGCGTCTTCTTTGTCCATCCATATCTGATGATACCCAGCAAAACAATCAACGAAGGACTGCAGCTCGTGCTTGGCGCAGTTGTCAATCAGAATATGTATGTTTGGCAAGTGGAAGTCGTCTTTCGGACTGGCCCGGTTGAGATCCCGGTAGTCGACACAGACTCTGACCTTCCCGTCCTTCTTCGGCACTAGCACAATCTTGGCTAACCACGTTGGATACTCCACTACTCTGAGACCTTGGCTTTGACTTGTTTGGTAACTTCCTCCTTAACTTTCAAACTCATGTCTGGATTGAACTTCCTGAGCTTCTGCTTTACCGGCGGACATGTCGGATCTGTTGGCAGTTTGTGAGCTACAATAGATGTACTGAGACCGGTCATATCATCATACGACCAGGAAAATATGTCCTCATACCCTTTTAGAAATTCCGTGTACTCTTCCTTTTCTGATGGTGATAGATGAACACTGATGCGCGTTTCTTTGACATTCTCTGTGTCCCCCAAGTTGACAACCTCAGTTTCGTCCAAGTTAGACTTAGGCCTATTCTCAAAGTTCTCAACCTCTTTAACAACCTCTTCTGGTATATCATCCTCTTCTGAGTCTGTATCCATTTGTTGCGTTGCCTTGTCGCAAGTCACAATCGTCGGTTCATCAAGATAAGTAATAGTAATGCTGTGTAAATAAAGTAAATGATAGAGAAAATAATAAGAGCGAGATTTATAAGAAACTGAAATACTTTTATAAATTCCATAATTGTTTTGAATATCGAAGCTCTTTTTGAAATTTAAAAAAGTA
The DNA here is from genome assembly GCF_001879085.1 of Nicotiana attenuata. Taxonomy (NCBI): domain Eukaryota; kingdom Viridiplantae; phylum Streptophyta; class Magnoliopsida; order Solanales; family Solanaceae; genus Nicotiana; species Nicotiana attenuata. The sequence continues at coordinate 161,446 of NW_017672363.1, forward strand.
CGGAGAGGAAATCAACTAGCGAAAAAGTAAAAGATAATGCATAGTGCTTTGTTCAGCCTTGCTACCCCGAAGCTTTTCGGGCCTTGGTGGTTCTAATGGACCAATTATTGAGGCGCGCCCCTCGGCTCACAGCTTGTATGGAAGGGCCTTCCTCCCCTTCCTCCTCAAAAATGACATGACAGTCCATATTGTCGTCTTCCAAGAATAGATTCTTCATTTCCGCCAATGTTTCCTCTTCTTCTGACCCATATACGATGTCTGCCGGCTGGAAAGTCTGCTCCAGGCGAGGTATAGGGTGCTCCAGTGGATAATAAGGGCCGCGCCATGGTGGCGACCAATCCTTGAATTCTTCCCAAGTATATCCATACCCCAACACGAAGGTGGTGCCGTGCTTCTTCAGTTTGATAGGTTTAGGGATTCCCTGGAGGTTCTTGCTGAGCCCCTTGCCAGGCTCATATCCGCTCCAATTCAGTATACTTTCAATCTTGTTATCCCACCACTTATCCTTGTCCACGGTGTTGACTCGCTCAATGTGATGGTAGGTTTCTCCGCCTATCTTCCTTCTTCCTCCGATTGCTGGGATGGTCTGGCGACTGTATATGGGATTACTACCGTCGCCATGAATAATCACCTCTTGGTGATTCCACTTGAACTTCACTGCTTGGTGCAGGGTTGATGCTACAGCTCCAGCGGCGTGGATCCAAGGTCGTCCTAGTAGTAAGTTGTAAGATGATGGGATGTCTATCACTTGAAAGTCAACGTCGAACCAAGTCGGTCCCATTTGCAGACACAAACTGATTTCCCCAATAGTGGACCTTTGGGAACCATCGAAAGCTTTGACGTTGATGGCCCCATCCTTGATCTTATGCTGGACCCTCCGTCAATCAAAGTCCTGGTGACGAAATAGTCTTCACATTGCACAGTGATGTGCAACGCTTTGTTGTGGCTTAACCCTTCTGGGGGCAACTCATCCTCGTGGAAAGTGATTTTATGACTCTCCAATATCTGCCCTACCATGTTCGCCATTTCTCCTCCAGTTATGTTGCTGGGTACATATGCCTTACTGAGTATCTTCATCAAGGCGTTCTTATGTTCATCGGAGCTTTGCAGCAGAGCTAGGATGGAGATCTGTGCCGGTGTTTTATTCAGTTGATCAACGACTGAGTATTCTTTTGCTTGTATCTTTCACCAGAGATCATCGGGCCCAGTTTCAATAGGCCGTCCAGAGGCCTGCTTACTTGATTCAGCTAAATGCTTCGGAGTATAAATCCTGCCTGTTCTGGTCATGCCCTGTGCTGCAATTGCTTCTCCAGATCTAGTTTTCCCTTTTCTTCTCGCCTCGGTGGTGTAATCCCAAGGAACGACCAGTGTATGGAATGGTGTTATGGCTGACATTGCTACAGGAATGGGTACCCCGCTTTTGCAGGTAACACAACAACTTCAAATGGTATAGGTGCCTTTGGAGACCCAAACTCAACCTCAATTGGCTCTGTGGTCTTTGTGGATGACGGTGTTTCAAGCTCGAGGGGTACGAACATGTTTACTTCAGCATCCCCAGAGGGCTGGATCTGGACCACAATTGGATTCAGTGTGATTGTTGATTTCTTGGGCTCGTCACCTTCGGTAATTAATCCAATCGACCCTTTGGGGTCCCAATCATCTTCTACCTCGATCATGTGAACGCTTCCACCCTTATGATCAGGCAGGGGATTGTTGCGAACATTGGGAGCAGGCTCTTTCGCCACGATGATCTTGTTGTCAATTAAGGCTTGGATTTTATCCTTCAAAGATTGGCATTCATCAATGGTATGCCCCTTCATGCCGAAATGGTATGCACAGGTTTTGTTCGGGTTGACCCATTGGGAAGGATTTTCTGGAGTTATGGCAGGGATTGGGGTGATGTAACCAGCAGCTTTAAGCCTTTCATACAGCTAGTCAATTGGTTCGGTGATGGCGGTGTATTACTTGGGAGGTCTACGATCGAAATTAGGGCGTGGTCTAGGGAAGTTTTGGCGGGTGGGAGGTAATTGATAGTGAGAGGGCTGAGCATTATAGGCTTGGTAGACGGGTGCAGGTTGGGAATATCTTGGCGAGGTAGGTTGGTATGTGGGGGATGGAGATGATTGGTAAGTCGGTGGTGGAATTCGGTAAGAGGGCGGAGGTGCTTGGTAATTAGGGACGGGTTGATATGTGAGAGGAGCTATTGGGTAAGCTTGGTATTTTACTGGGGATTTCGTTCTCTGTGCAACCATCATGGCACTCTCATCCTTTTTCTTGGACGTGCTACCCGACTGTAGAGCCTTGTTGGTAGCTTGCAATGCCTTAAAATTAGTGACTATACCACTTTTAATGCCTTCCTCGATCCTTTCCCCTAGTTTGATGATGTCGGAAAATTTCTGGCCTTCGATCAACATCAGCCTCTCATAATACTGTGGGTCCTGAGCTCGGACGAAAAAACTGTTCATCTGCTCTGCTTCTAAGGCCGGCCTGACCTTAGCAGCCTCTAATCTCCAACGAGTAGCATACTCGCAGAATGTCTCTGTAGGTTTCTTCTTCAAATTCGGGATGTAAAATACATCTGGCGCATTCTCCGTATTGAATCTGAACCTGTCCATGAAATCGGACGCCATTCCTACCCAGCTTGTCCACTTCTTGGGGTCTTGGCTAATGTACCTAGATAGAGCATCACCTTTCAAACTTCTCATGAAGAGCTTCATGCGAATCTTTTCATCTCTTCTGACACCGACCAGCTTATCACAGTATGTCCTCAAATGGACTCTGGGATCCCCTGAGCCGTCAAACATCTCGAACTTGGGAGGTTTGTACCCCTCAGGAAGTTCGACGTCTGGCTGAATGCAAAGGTCCTCATAATTCAGCTCCTCAATACCTTTGTTTCCTTCAACACCCTGGACTCGGCTAGTCAGTTTCTTGAGTTCTGCGGCCAGGTTCTTGATGAGATAGTCATTGTTGTCAGACTCCGGTGTGCTTGAGATAGGTTGAGTGTATTGTGGTATGGTGTCCACATAGATGGGGGTATGGTGGGGATGATCATTTGTGTTTAGTGGTTCGGGAATGAGTAGCGGGGTGTTGTTTGAAGTGTGACATGTGTTGCAGTTCTGATGGGGAGCGGGTTGTTTCTGTGGTTTTAGGATGTTCTGTGGAGGTATATGATTTTGAGCATTGGGAAAATTGACATCCGGGGTAGTGAGGGAAAATGACAAATTTGCCAAGATCCGAACTTGGTCTAGTTCTTCTTGAAATTTCAGTAACTTCTGTTCGAGCTGGGTTCGCTTTCTTTGGAACCCTGAATACCCTGAGGAACCTCTACCCTTTCAACTGAGTTCTCCTTCCTGATGTTGCTCAAGTCTTCCATTTTTGCTATGTTCTTGTTTCTGATAGGACTCAGAGGAGGAGGAGGAGGTGGAGGGCCCTTAGATCTTGTGGAGTAGGATGATGATGCCAGAGTGCACGAACTAACCTTTTGGGGAGGGGAATAAAACAAAAGTAAAAAAAAAGGTAACAAGTTAGTGAGGGTTATGAGAAAAAAAAATGTTGCAATATTTAAACACATAGTGTGAGAATATAAATCGTGTCCTAATTTGGGTGCCTCGTTGTGCCCGAGGTAGGCCTAGCGACAAGTTAATTTGGAGAACTTATAATGCTAAATGCCTCATCTTATTGATAAAAATAAGACGATTCCCAAAACGACACTAAAGTTGCAGAAAGTAAATGTCACTAATGGCCATTGGCCTTATTACATTTAAAAGTAAAAGAAAAGACTCCTAACTACTTGGTCCCAGAAGGACCCTCCGCAGGTTGAATGCTCTCGTTGATCAAATCCTCCAGCTCGCGTAGGTTCACCAGTAAAAATGCCTTTGCCAGGCGTTCTCCTTCGTTTCCCTTAGCGTTCTGGCAGTCGGCGACTCTTTTTCTTACTTTTCCTTCCAATTCCAGCAGACTGTATTCCAGATATTCCAGCTTTTCGCTAGCCTTGGTGACCCTCTCTTTCCATTCATTGATTTGGTCACTTGATGGGAGATTCCTCCACCAGGTCAACAAGAGTGAGGGTATACTGACCATACCGAAGTCGGGGACTTTGTTCTTCATTTTCTGCAAAACAAAAGGGTTAAGACCATACCCCCCCACCGGACTCGACTATTTAAACCAATAATTAGCATTAAAGCATTTAGTTCTCCAAATAAACGTATAGAATATGGTGGCGTCCATTTGGGTTTCAAGGAAACCCAGTGGACTTTGGACAAGGCTATCTTAAAGAGTCATTATGTGGACAACATAACTGACTCAACTAGGTTTGACAGTGATGCATGCATATTTGAACAGAGTAAGGTTTCTATGGGGTGTTAGACCGGTTCCCTTGAGCGGACAACTCAAGAGGGAAAGGCACGGAATCGTCGACTACACCGCTGATCGACTGGTTTTACCGCAAATACGCCTTTGCCAAATTTAGGGGGTGATAATATCGGAAGGGCGCAACCAATCATTATAAGCGTTGCTATGGTATTTGGTTGGCACGAGTGAAATATGATGTTGAAGATGCAATTACAAGAATGAAACAGGTTGTCACATATTTGCACGTTCATAAAGTAACGATTACAATAATTGCTCATAATTACAACAGTATTGAAGGAAAGCCGTAAAAGCATTTAAAGAAAAGAAACAAAGAGCCAAGTCAGTTTCATAGTAGAAAAGAGATAAAGACATTAAATAAAGGCAATAAAGAAATAGTAAAGTCACAAATAACATGAAATGGTAAAAGCCTAAAGAGTATTCCCCAGCAGAGTCGCCATGTTGTCGATGCCCCCTTTTTCTAAGGCGAAATAGGGTTTACGACACNTAGCCAAATTTAGGGGGTGATATATCGGAAGAGCGCAACAACTCATTATAAGCGTTGCTATGGTATTTGTTTGGCACGAGTGGAATATGATGTTGAAGATGCAATTACAAGAATGAAACAAATTATCATGTATTTTCACGTTCATAATGATTACAATAATTACAGAAAAAATTACAACGGCATTGAAGGAAAACAGTAGATGAAAGCATTCAAGAAAAAGAAACAAAAAACCAAGTCAGTTTCGAATAAGGACATTAAATAAAGCAATAAAAAGCAATAAAGCCACAAATAACATGAAGTGGTAAAAGCCTAAAGACATCCCCAGCAGAGTCGCCATGCTGTCGACGCCCCCTTTTTCTCGCGAAATCGGATTTACGACATTTGGGCGGACAACTCTATTCACTTTTGGGATTTGGGTTTTTGGATTTGAAGAGTCGCCACCTAATGATTAAGTGCATTAGGACACTAAGAGTTTTTTGAGATGGAAAACTAGAGTTCGGGTAAGGGATAGAAATTATCTCGAGGGGAAGGTGTTAGGCACCCCTCAAGATCCACTAGTGTGGTTCCCGGCCATGTCATATTGTGACTTTAAATGCAAACAACAAGTAGGCAAACAAACAAAAAGGGGTTTTCACATAATAGTTGCAAGAGATTAAGGAAGTTAAAGAAACTGAATTTTGATAGAGGAAGTAGTTTTGAAATCTTGAATAAAGGAAGAAATTTTCATATAGTTGTTGCAAGCAGTTTAAAAGCTGAAGTTTTGGCGAAAAAGTAGTTGAAATTCTAAATATAAAGTGGACAAATGAGGGAAGGGGGTCCTAGGTTTATACATAATATGGATCACTCCACACAACACCCGGTAACCGTTTATACACGTGGTGTTATCACGTGGTCATCATATCCATATCTACGCGTTCCCACCCCGTTAAGGTATTAAACGCGGAATGGTCTCGTTTTACCTATTGCATGCTATTACCCGCCCCCATCTTATCAGTCCCGGAGGCACTTAGGACCACTAATCTTAAAGGGTAGGATATTAGGCTGATTGGTTTCAAAGGATAAAAATCTAAGGCGACATACGAAACATATACTGCATGTTGGGGGAAGCATGCAGACATATAAAGGCTCATATATACCTCCTCAAACAAAACACATAAATAGCATGACTTAAACACAATTAAGGTCTCAAAAGATAGGAGCAGTTAAAACTTGGTTTGGAAAATGAAGTAGCAGCAATAATAGCACGATTCTGGGCAGAGATGAGTAACCTAGTAAATAAAATCAGAAGCTCAATAAAAGTAAGTAGGTGCATCATTTCAAAATCGTTTTCAGCAGAGTTTTGTTTAAGAAAAAGCTGAGTGAACTTCAGAAAATCAAAACAAGAATGGCAGAGTTAAAATTTAAAGAAGTTGGTTGGTTTTAGGCTAATAGAAACACAATTGATCAGTTCTTATCGGGCCTGAAGTTTGCCTAGGCGTCGTTACACCTTGTCTGGTTATTTAGAGAATGAACACACATAATTTGATTCTAATTTATAAAGGTACGCGTGATAAGACATTTGCAGAAAACGTTTCAAACCACTTAGCCATATTTTAATAAAGTTATTAGCTAAACGTGAATTAACTACTGCAACTCGAACGAGTGAGAAGTCCTATGGGCAAGATATCTAATGCATAGAAGAGTCCCTAAAAAAACATGATTTCTAATATGCCAATGCAGTAATGACGAGTTATTTGGCTTGTTGTTAGTTATTTGCTGGTTATTAACTGATCGTGGTTACAAGATGAGCGTAATGACAAGCTGAAAGTAAAGAACCTAAAGAAGGATCTCTAATGAATGAAATGCATGTCCTATGCAAGTTGTCTATTGCACAAATAAATAAAATCCTATAAGCATGTTTTCTACCCATTATTTATACTAAGCATGCATAACCCTCCCCCATATTCACTATTCAACCCCAATTGTTTGTTTACAAATTATTACAAACCAGTATCATCTGAATTACAGTAAACAAGAACAAAAATAAGAAGTTACTCTATAGGGAGCCTTCAATCAGGCCCAGTCTTCGAACCTCAACCCCTTCGAGTTCATAGCCTTCGCCATGGTCTATGTGCGACAAAGCTCCCTAGGGCCCCATTGGGTCTCTGGCCAATACTAGCACCTAGACATTTAAAAGAAAATGCAAGACATGTGTAGTGTGGAATACCAACCTTGTGTGTCAAAGTTCAGTGCGCACTCAAAGAAATGCTCACACGAAGGGGGCAGAACCTATTCTCTAAGAGTAGTGAGAAGTGCAGGAAGAGAAGTTTTCAAAAAAAGGGGGGGGGTTGTTTTAAAGAAAACAGCAGGGACAATAGTTTAATAGCATAAGATTGCATACAATGGTCATGGGAGAAAGGGAGCAAACAGATCACAACATTAAAGATGACTACACAGAATCAGAAGATTCAGGGGACCAAGGATTGGTCAGGCTTAAACATAAGCCTTAGACAACAACAGGGGAACAATCATGACACGCAAACCAAGAAAGACATACAGAGTGCCAAGGATCGGGGGAACTGGGAAGTGGTAAATTTAGGCATGCTAATGTATAGCAATAGGACATAGGCGTAGCAAGGAATAGACAAAGTCAGACTTAGCATGTAAATCAGAAGACATGGTGAAGTATTTAAAGCAAAGAATCAATTACACATTGAACAGGAGAAGCATAAGTAGAAGAAAATCACAAAGATAATGAACTGAAGCAAAAATAAACATATTGGTGTGAGACTTGAAAATTAATTAGGACATACCAGTAAAAGAGCAAAAGTAGGATGCAAAGACAAGGTAGTAACACTCTCTTAGCCTTGGCTTTCAGCCGGCTAATAATAAGCAGGAGCAGAGAATAGCAAATAGAATAAAGAGCAAGAGAGGATGCAGATTTTTAAAGTGTTCAGTGTGTGTAAGCCAGGAAGACTTGTCGTGTATTTATAGTTGAAAGTAGGTGGTAAAATAAGGTAAAAATCACAGAAAACTGTTAATTAAAGAACCCGGGATGAAATAATTAAAGAATCAAGGAAGTACTCCCATTAATTGAGGGAATCAAAATCAAACGAAAAGATTCAGCACCATATAAGGCAAGTAGAAAAAATCAGGGCAGGGTTAAATAAGGAATGAGTCAAGGTTCAGTATGCATATAGTAACCAATTAAGACCAAATTCAGGAAAATTACAATTAAGGAAAGGCTTAAAAGAACAGAGTACTATAACAAATAAGATAACAAAAAATCAATTAATTCAAACGGGCGAGTAGAATGCTAGGGTATAAAAGAAAATTTTAAATATACAAATCAATCAAGGAAAATCAGAATCAATCATGTGAAGTCATGATTCTGCATTCTCAACATATAAATAGAGGTGAATGAACAAGAGTAACAAACAAAATTAGCCAGGAAGGAACAAGAGATGAACGAACACAACCATTCAGAGATAGTGAAAACAAGTTAAGATTCAGCAGGACATATTCGAAGCATGAAACATTAACAAGAATCAAGCCAATAGACTAGCAGACAGAACCAAAGCGAGGAAAATCAGGCTAATACGCACAATCGAACGAAGAAACATGCTAACACATAGAGACAAGGCAAAGAAAATTAGGCTAACACATATAATCGAAGCATGCTAACACACATAATCAAACGAAGGAACCTTTTTCTAGAAATTAGGGTTTTTTAGCATAGTCAAACTAGAAAACAGTAAGAGCATAGAAATCGGTTAGAGTAAACAAAGAAAAGGTTTAATCATAAAGAAAATCAGTTGGAGCATCCAAGAAACCCTAATTTTCAAAGAAAGTAAAAAAATGGTTCAAAGTAGAGGATTTTTCAGAATAAACTCGAGAATAAGTAGAACATAGAGGAAAACATGAAAATAACACTGTTTTTGAGAGATTTAGGAGAGAGTTAGGGTTTCAAAAAGGGGAAACCCTAATAGAAGTGGAGAGAACCTATCGAAACTTCATAGATCGTGACATATAGGGTGTGATTTCACCTGAAATCACACTGGAGAACTCACAAATAGCAGAACCAGGAACTCCAGGTTCAAATCACCATGGTCCATAAGCCTTGAAGGTTCTAGAGGTGTTGAACAGGACGATGAGAGGCCCATCGGAGCCTTGGGGTTGAAGGGAGGTGGCCGGAGATGGCCGGAAACAAACCAGGCGGAACTTTTAGGGATTGATTCGCATGGTGGGGGTTTCTGGGGTCTCAAAATAGAGGGAATCGGTGAGCTAGGGTTTCATGGCGGTTGATGGTCGAATGGGGTGAGATTGGAGGTGGCCGGAGAGGCGGTGGAGATTATTGGAGAAGAACCAGAAGGTTCTAGAGAGAAGGGAGAGGAAGAGACGAGATAGAGAGAGAGACAGTCTCGTGAAAATGAAGGGTCTTGGGGGGGGGGAGGGGGGTAATTGAATTTAATTAAGGGAATTAAATCTGGGCCGTTGATCTCATTTGATCAACGGCTCAGATTAAAGAAAGATTGGACCGGGTTATTTTTTAGGGATTGGGCTGGGTTGGTTTAAATGGGGTATTGGGACATTTAGAATCTGATAAGGGGTGTGGCCAATTTGGCTAGAATTGAAATAATAAGGGTTGTTTGTTAAATAGCCAATTTCCCCTTTTATTATTTTTTATAAAATAGTAAAAAATGATTTGAAAATAAATTAAAGGTACTGGATCATTTAATAACCTATAAATATTAATATAAAAATACTAAAAGTGATTTTATAATTATAATATGCTGTTAATTGTAAAATAGGCTATAATTGCAATTATACGCAATTTAGTTTTAAAAATACCAAGCAAATGTATAAAAAATATGCAAAAAGTACCCCAATTATATCTTAATGTAAATATGAAAATGAAATAAATTATTCACCAAAAAATGCTAGTTTGGGAATAATTATTGAATTTTGTACTATTAAAATAGACAATAAATTAATTTAAAAATAAAAGAAAAATACTAATCTTTAGGGAATGCTTATATATGCGTGTACATGCTATTTTGAGGATATTTTGAGTATAAAAATATGTAGAAAAAAATTGGGTATCAACACCACGCCCATCAGCTCTTTCATAAGGCTGGAAACGACACCTGGAAGACCTCTGGACTGCATCAAAATTACTTTCGAACTTTTCCTGATTTCGGTTGCGATTACAACCTTTGGATGACACCGAAGAACTCAATTGATCTTCTTCAATTCCGATTTTTTATTCCTAACGATTATTGACATCTGCCTACGTGGTTTCCTGAAACTCCAACAGGTTTTCCTTTTAATTTCCTGAAAGCATCGGAGCTTAAAGGATTAAGACATTTGGTGAACGCTTCAGTTGCCCACTCATCCGATATTGTCGGCAACAACTTCCTCTCCTTTTGCAACCAGATTATGAACTCCCGCAACAATTTAGATTCTCCATGAGTGATTCAGAATATATATATATATATATATATATATATATATCCCAGCATGAGATTTAATAAATTAAGCATTTCAAAAGAGTCAATCAAATGTTCTAGTAAAAAAGAGTACCATGTTAAAGCATCCGTTTTTAGGATTTCGCCAAATTTCTTCAGCATGACGTATTACATCTCATGCGGGACCAAATCATTTCCCTTTACATCCGTAGAGCAAGTTGTGATATGTTCTTGTGGATCCGAAGTTCCATCATAATTCGGAATATCTGGCATCTTGAATTTCTTTAGAATTAGCTCCAGGGTCGCACTTAGTTTGAATGGAAACTGCATATATTTCTTTGAATCTAGCCCCTTCAATATCGATGGTGCCCCCGGGATCTGATCCATCCGAGCGTGGAATGTTTTAGCATTTTGATACATCCGATCATTCATTTCCCACATGAATCTCATGAGCTCGATTTTAAAGGGATCATTTGTGTTGTTGTCATTCTCGGATCCACTACCTGCACCACCTGCTTGATTTTCGTTAAATCCAAACTCATCTCTCGAAGCGATGTTACTAGTTCCTTGTGTTGTTTGATCAGTGGGCATGCTAGGAGTGGATCGAACTTCTCCATTAGAATTATTGGAGGCAAGCTAAAGTGATTGCTGGAGCTCAGTCATTATTCGGTCCTATCTTGAGAGATAATTTATGATTTCCCTTTGCTATGCTGTCAAAACTTTCATCGTTTCGACAACAAGTACATCGATCATCAGAAGTTGGACTTCTCACATGTCAAGGATTTCGTTCTTCGTGAATCGGAGTTGTCTCATCTCCGTCGTTGCGAGTTTCACTGGTTGAATCATCACGTTGATCCCCATCACAGAACATATCCTCACGCTCATTGTGTTTTCTAACATTGAAAGAGTTGTACATATCATTAGTTGCCATATCTGTTTTTACTTTACTAAAGAAAAGCGTCAAAATGCATTAGTAACACATAAATGGATCAAAGTAATACCACAATTGTCTATGTCCCACGGTAGGCGCCAAACTGTTTCCCAAAAAAACTGTACAGTTATATTTGTAACGTAGTTTATATACATGTGATCAATTAATTTGATCCAATAATATAAAATAACTAAGAGCAGAAATAAATTAATTAAAGAAGCTAGAAGAAAACACAAGCCTGACTGTGAAATAAGCTTCTTCGGAAGCAAGAATAAGAACAATCTATTGAGCAGAAAGAAAGAAAGAATGTTGTTAATAGAACAAGAGTTAGTCTAGCCTTTTCTCCGTACAAATATTTCGTGCCTACAATGAGTACAAATTCTTCTATTTGTAGCCCAATTTAGGGAGACAAGATCCCCAAATCGAACTCTTCTTTAATATGAATAAAGACCACCTCTTGATGGTTGCATAACGGTCGAGTATAAATATAAAGATTCTTTGTAGCGGCTGCTCATTGAATGATGCCTTCTCCAACCGATATCTTCCTTCCAAACTTTCGTCCTCGGTTCCAACGTCTTCAAAACTCACACAACACCGGTCACATGTTCGTAATAGGTGCCAGCTATTTGCCGACTCATATCCTATTTATCTTCACTGTCACGTGTCAACTCGACGAGCATCCACCTGCCATTCAACAATTTTACCCCATACATTCATATAAGTGCAATTTTTATTTGAGTGCATTGTAATTTGTAATATCTGGTTAGATTGACAAGTGAAGCTTGCTCAGTTGGTAAAGCACCTCCACCCACGACCGTTAGGTTTTGGGTTCGAGTCACGCTAGAGAGGAAGTCTGGAAATACTATAGATCCTCCTAATTGGGGTGGGAGTTTGAAGCAAAGAAAAAATAAGTTACTCAACTATTAATAAAATTCATCAACTCTTCGGATGGACCATAGTTCACCTTGCGCAATATATACCAGGGTTCTGAAAATTTACAATAAAGATATCAATTTCCTTAGCTCCACGGCTCCACCCTAGATTTTTTAACTCATATATAGAAGATATAAGAAAAGAGACCTTCCTTCCATGGGAACTGAAAAATGGTGCATTAATTAAATTAGTGGTAATTGAGATTTTGAATGACTGCAACAAGTATAGACAACTGATTTCCACTGTCAAATCAACAAAATTGAAATTAGAAAAGAGGGAGTAGGTGGGATACCGAGCCCTCGAACCCCTTACTATCAAGAGATTTTTTCTTTCCTATACCATATATGAAACCTTATTACCAAAAATGTGCATAGTTTCTAATTTACCCGCCCTGTCCATATTTTTTCTACAGTTATTATACCAATCATTAAATACTAATTAATAGTAGCTGAATCTTCCTAATTTGCCGAGCTAAAATTGAGGAACAGAATATTCTAAAAAGATTTGGCGTAAATCAGATCAAATCATATTCTCCAGATATTCCTATTTGGACACGCTACAATTATGGAAGTAAATATTCTTCCAGATATTTTCCACCATTGATAGCCATTAAAAAGCTTGAAAGCTTTGAATTCAAATTTGGATTTTCAGAAATCATTATTTGTTTGGATTAGGTGTTGTTGAAAATAATCGGGAATATGGTTTGGAGTTTATATCTCAATTTTGAGGGGTTGGTGAAGATTAGACTTGGTTTTGACTGAAATTAAGATTGAAACTCGAAAAAGAAGACATATTGCAAAAATTGTAGATAAAGTGTAGATAAATTGTAGATTATTTGTATTTTGATTGTAGATGCTTTATTTTCTGTTTTCACAAATAAAAAACGGCTAAAACTTCTACAAATCTTTTGAAAAAACGTAATTATGTCAAAAATCACAATTATGCTACAATTGGATGGAAATTGGGATATAAAAATTCAATGTACCTAGTTTGTAGATATTTTGTAGATAAATTGTAGATTTTTCGTATTCTAATTGTAGGTGCTTTATTTTCTGTTTTCACAAATCAAAAACGACTAAAACTTCTGCAAATCTTCTGCAAAAAATGCAATTATGTCGAAAATGCCAATTATGCTGCAATTGAAATGGGAATTGGGATATTAAAATTCAATGTATCCAGTTTGTAGATATTTTGTAGATAAATTGTAGATTATTTGTATTCTGATTGTAGATGCATTGTTTTCTGTTTTCAGAAATCCTAAACGACTAAAACTTCTACAAAATCTTCTGCAAAAAACAGTCTACCATTTATCTACAATTTATCTATAATTTTTCTACAATTTATCTACAATTTTTCTACAATTTATCTACAATTTTTCTACAATTTATCTATAATTTCTGCAATATGTCTTCTTCTTCGAGTTTCAATCTGAATTTCAGTCAAAACCAAGTCTAATCTTCACCAAAACCCCTCAATATTGAGATATAAACTCCAAAACATATTCCCAATTATTTTCAATAACATCCAATCAAAATAAATAATAATTTTTGAAAACCCAAAATTTGAATTCAAAGCTTCAAAGCTTTTTAATGGCTGTCAATGGTGGAATTGCTTCTCTCTTGTCTCTTTGAAGGTTTGTTCTTCTTCATTGAGAAAATTTGAAGTTGAAGGTAAATGTGTGTATGAACTTTGAAGATTTGACTTCAGTTTTGCTTTGTTGTTCTTCATTGATGAACTTCAACTGGAGTAAAATGGGGAACCAACTTTGTTGAAGGGTTTCTTCAATTTTCTGTGAATTTAGAGGGAGAATTTGGGTTTAGAAGATGGAAAATGGTAAAAAGAACGTGGGTATGGGTAAAACGTGGGTGGGACTGGGGGGTTAGGAGAGAGAAATGTGCAGATTCCTTTAATTAAGGAGTAAAAAATGTACAATTAATTATACGCTCAATTAATTATGGTATAGAATTGGTAATTTGGTATACTAAGTGTAATTAAGTCAAACCTTAAACATTGAGGGTAATAAGGTTTCCTATGTGGCATAGGAATGTAAAAATCTCTACAATCAAATGATTAGTCCGGAACGGAAATGTTGCCTTTTGGAGTCAAAATACTTAATTAGGTGGAAAAAAAACTTAGTTACTAAAATATATAAAACGCAGTAATGAATCACGTTTTTCAATTCTTCAACTTTACGAAAAACATAAATCGAGGTATTCCGATTTAGTTTATGTCAAAACTCGTATAAATAATGCATATTAGTTGTTTTGAATGTGTTCCATGTTGTNCCCTACCCGACAAACCACGAATATATCCTCTCCCCCCCACCCCCCCCCCCCCCAATTTTAAATTGAACCAGTGGTCCCCCCTCCCCCCCATTAAGGAGATAAAAAACTCGAGTGGACCCCATACGTCCCATAAAATTTATAGAGTGTTGGTCCCACATCCTAGTTAAGGCCTTCTCTCGTTGTGGTTGCTCGTTTCGGACTAAAATCTCCAATTCTTCAACTTTTTAAAAAACATAAATCGAGGTATTCCTATTTAGTTTTTGTCGGAACTCGTATAAAAAATGCATATTAGTTGTTTTACATGTGTTCTATGTTGTTTTGTGTTTTTTTTTGCGATTAAACTAATATGTTATTTTTATCCGGACTTAGATATTAGTGTTTTAAAAAAATATGTAAAAATTGAGAAATCATTATTATTTGTTAATAAAAATGTTAATAAATTACTTTTACTATTTTATATGTATTTTCGTGAATGTTTTGTGATTAAAATATATTTGTTGTGTTTTATCTGATTTATATTATTTATTTGCTTAAAGACTAGTAATATAGTGCCCTTTTAGGGTAGTAAAATGTAATGTCTTTTAGCGTAGTAAAATGTAGTGCCTTTTAACGTAGTAAAATGTAGTGCCTTTTAGCGTAGTTTCCCTGTAGTTTAAGTATCTCTTATACTCAAAAATACGTCAAAATAACTGATAGATCAAACACAAACTCTGTCCAATTATAGTCAACATATAATTGGTGCTACTGGGCCGAAAATATCGAGGCTGGAACCCAAATACGAATTTTTAATAATTAAATATTGTATAATTATAAAATTAATTATTTAATTTACAAACAAACATATAAAATTATAAAACTAACATGTAAAATAATAAAACTAACACGTAGAAGAATTCAGGATAAATTGGTGCTACTGAGCCGCAAATATCGAGCCTGGAACACATATGTGAATATTTAATTATAAAAATTAATTATTTAATTTACAAAATAACACATAAAATTGTAATAAAACTAACACATACAAGAATAGAGGATATCTTGGTGCTACTGGGCTGCAAATATCGAGCCTGGAACCCATATGTGAATATTTAATTATAAAAATTAATTATTTAATATTACAAATGATCACGCCCATCTCTAGTCCTAAAAAGGATAAGCAGTCGCTGCAAATATAATCCGGTCTAAAACTCCGGAGTCGAATCCCACAGAGAACTAAGGCTTAGCTATAACTGTTCAATATCACTCGGAAGGCAAGCTCGAACATTCCTAAGTTATAATATTAATATTTTTATGTCTAACTAATTAACTAAAAAATTAAAGAAGTAAATTAAAAACTAGGGATACTAAGGGTTGGAGAAAAGATTAGGAGGTCTAGTTTATGATTTCCCCAATTGTCGGAATCCTTCCCGCTACGTCTTCTATAATTTCGCCTAAGTATTCTCTACCGATCGTGAGTACTCTGAGTATTGTAGCTCTCTCTCGAGCAACTACCGCAATTTACTAGATGTATTCTCTCGAACTACACTAGCTAGCACTAATTCACCGCTTACTATGATCGCACAAGGGTTTTGTTATCTCTAATCTCGCCTGTAAACCCTCCGTATTGATCTTTCACATACGTTAGGAGTGATGTTATTCAACAACTACCTAAATATGTACTCTCTCTCGAGCAGTACACACTAAATAGGCACAGTCAATTGATGGCCATTAATCAACAACAACAAACACATAGTTGAACAAGTAGAGAAATCCAACGGCTTAATTATATAAAAATATAACAAGAATTCATCCTACAAAAGATTCCATCAAAACTCTCGATAACAAATTAGCTATTCATAATAGTATGCATAACTACAATACTAGAATTCATAACCAGTAACGGAAATAGGAAGAAGGAAGTGAAAAACTCGTAGAAGAATTCTCCGCCTTGCTCCCAGTGTGTTCTTGCCTCCTTAGGTCGAATCCCCGGTCTCCTTAGCCTCCTTAGGTCTCTCTAAAAACAACTCCCCTTTTTCTTTTGGACAAATTACGCTTCATATAGGTTTAGGTTAGTCGCCCTGGAAATTACATAATTGACCGTGGGTTCTTAGTTCCCGTCAGCCCGTCTGCGGCCGCGGATTGGACCGCGGATCGACTGCGAATTTGGCAATTGTTTTGTCCGCGGCCACGGATCTGACCGCGGAGCTGGAAATTGCTCTTCTTTCTCCTTTTCGATCGAGCTATCCTCCGATTGGCCTTCCACGCTTCATATTGACTCCAAAACACTCTTTAGCTTCCTCCTAACTCGAAGTGGCTCCTGCAAAATGTAAAACTCTTAATTAGAGCATTTTGTTATATTTTACATTCAAACATTGATAAAGTGCAGCCAAATTAAAGTGTAAATTGTATCTAAATTGCATAATTATCATCTGCTATCAACACCCCACACTTAAACCTTTGCTCGTCCTCGAGCAATCAAACCACACTCTACAGAGGCCTAACTTACCCCGAGCAACTTGCCTAACTCGTCACACCAAGAATATTCCTCATAGGTTGAGTACATTAGTGTAACATTCACACCTCAAAAGTTGACTCCCGCGAGCCACGCAATATTCCTAACCGGCTTACTTACCCTAACTTAGAGATCCAGACTTACCTCTCCTTCATGAATCAAGTGCCTGCTCACAACAAAAGAGACTCATTCTACAATCAATAACATGCATACACACTGAGGAACTTCAATATAAACAGAATTCACTCACCCTTAGAAATGGCATTCATATGCCACAAAAGATGCACCATAGGCTTGCCCGTAGTGTACTACTCTACTAATCGAGCTCATCCAGTCTAGGATCAAGTAGGGCTTTATTTGGTTGTAATGTAGGCTGCGGGACGGGTAGGATACATTTAGATATACGATTAGCTACACCTCCCTAAGCACTTTAATACATGTACGTTAACATTCAAAACCCCACACTTGTGTCAAACCATGACTCCACCTTCACATCACTATATATTAACTCCCTTCTTCTTTAAGCACAATTACATCAAGAGCCACCACTTAGCAAGGAATATTTTTCACAACAATCCAACTATATATATATATATATATATATATATATATATATTTTCAATTCAAGCGGCTCATACTTCTTCAAAACAGTGCACCTTTCTCCTTATCTCATTAGTTCCACTCAAAAGCCAAACCAACCATCCCACACTTTAACTTTTACAAAGTTCATACAATTCAAGTGCTCATGAGAGGTGAAAAGGTTCAAAAAGATGGTTAATTCAAACAATTGGGTAAGGCTTGTAATGTGGTTGCCAAAGAAACAGGATTACAGGCTCAACTGGATTAACTACGATACATAACAAATGGGTGGATGAAGTATATATATGGTTCAACAAAGAACTGCCTATATCACTTCCCAAACTAAACAAGACTACTATTTCGCTTTGCAGACACACGGGGCAAGTTGGCATCAAATGTCGTGCACAAAATATAACAAGCCTCGCATACACATGGGACATGACTCACTCCGGATTGGGTCATCAAACACTCTATTCAGGGTACTTAGCCAAATTACGAACATACAGTTTAAGGCATTCTTACAAGAGTCGACAACTGAGCCTAAGTGTCACACTAAAGTACCTGCTATATTCAAGGCATTACGACGTTAAGAGATCCTATTTCTATCTCCGCCCATAGCCCACAAGTTCCTACTAATAAAAAAAAGAAAACTAACTACACTCGGTTCAAATGAAACCCTTGGAAAAGAACTGTGGCTTTAAAAAAAACAAGGGAAAATTGATACACTCCTACAAAAGAAAATCTTTTTTTGTGTTTTTTTTAGACTTAAATCCCTTAAGAAAATTGTCTTATAGATCCATCGTCGGGAAAAGTCCAAAATTATTCAATTAAACTAACATAGCTAAAGTAGCATAGAAAGTCACCCAGACAATCTGTTCACCCCACACTTAAAATTGTGCATTGTCTCCAATGCACATCATAACTATAAGAGGGTAAAAGAAACTGCCTGGTAGGCCAAAGGCCGAAGCACTAGCAGCTCATGGGGTACTCAGACTTCTCCCAGGCTTGGTCCTTCGTGCGGGTATCTCACACTTAGTTCCAACTATCTGGTTTGCTATTGCATCCGTCCAATAGCTCTGCTTTCCATGCTCCTAGAAAATCAAAAATTGACACTACAAAAATAATACAATTAAAAAAATAATAATAAAAAATAAAAGAAAGCAGTAAAGCTGGGTTGCCTCCTAACAAGCGCTTGATTTAACGTTGCGGCACGACACGAATCATTTTTTGCCTCCACCTTGAGTTTATGAATTGAACCCCTAATTTGGCATCAAGTTTTCGGCTATGCTCCAGGGGTGGAGGAACAAATCTAATTGGCCCAAGCAACCATTGTACTATTCTACAGTTCTTGACTTTTAGATGAGGTATTAGTCCTGTCTTTATGGCAAGAAAAATTCCAGAATGTAGGCACCTTGTTCCTCATTCCTTCACTTCTCAATTGGCTCGGATGACTCTATTTCTGTATCGTCCTCCAAGAACAATGTAGAAAATTTTTTGGAGTGAGGACCAATGCGCTCACACACATGAACTTCAGGACTTTCAGCATCCTCAACATCAATGATACTAGAGTAAACAAAATTTATATCCTCAATGTCCTTGGCTGACTCTAGTCTCACTTCTTCAACATCGACATCCTCAAATTCTAGTTGGTTAGATTGTTGGTTTTCTACTCTGACCTCCTCCATTTGCACCTCAATTTCAGCATCTAATTCATGCTCTTCTTGGTTACTATCCATAATATTGGCTTGTTGAGCGTTAAATACCTCAACTAGTTGACTCACTTGTGCCTCCAGGTTGTGAATAGCAGCATCTTGACTTTGTATGTTCAGTTGTTTCTCATTATTTTGTTTCACAAGGCACCTTAGCATATTCATTATCTCTTTCAGGTCATCATCCCTAGGTTCTTTGTTCCTATTAACTTCACAAGAAAAAGAAGAACCATCAAAGTAAGGGGTTGGGGGAAGATAAGAAATATAAGCACAACCATGAAAGTGACCATCTTGACCACCACACATAAGATTGAGTTGGTGCACATAACTCACTCTCGAGAATATTTTTGACTATTTTGTCAGGTGGTTTCCGCCACAATTCACACAAGGTAGATCAACAATAGAATTACAAACATCAAAACTCCCAAAATTCTAGGATGCCATTTTTTAAAAATCAACAAGTAAAACAAAAATAAAAAAATCAAATATAGAAAAAAATAGAAGTTCAAACTTGAAACCTAGCAATATGTACACCTACAGCTACACCGTTAGTTCCCCGGCAACGGTGCAAAATTTGATCACGCCCAACTCTAGTCCTAAAAAGGATAAGTGGTCGCTGCAAATATAATCCGGTCTAAAAGTCCGGAGTCGAATCCCACAGAGAACTAAGGCTTAGCTATAACTATTCAATATCACTCGGAAGACAAGCTCGAACAATTTCTAAGTTATAATATTAATATTTTTATGTCTAACTAATTAACTAACAAACTAAAGAAGTAAATTAAAAACTAGGGATACTAAGGGTTGGAGAAAAGATTAGGAGGTCTAGAGTTATGATTTCCCCAATTGTCGGAATCCTTCCCGCTACATTTTCTATAATTTCGCCTAAGTATTCTCTACCGATCGTGAGTACTCTGAGTGTCGTAGCTCTCTCTCGAGCAACTACCACAATTTACTAGATGTATTCTCTCGAACTACACTAGCTAGCACTAATTCACCGCTCACTATGATCGCACCAAGGTTTCGTTATCTCTAATCCCGCCTTTAAACCCCCCGTATTGATCTCTCACGTACGTTAGGAGTGATGTTATTCAACAACTACCTAAATATGTACTCTCTCTCGAGCAGTACACACTAAATAGGCACAGTCAATTGATGGCCATTCAATCAACAACAACAAACACGTAGTTGAACAAGTAGAGAAATCCAACGACATAATTATATAAAAATATAGCAATAATTCATCCTACAAAAGATTCCATCAAAACCCTAGATAAAAAATTATCTATTCATAATAGTATGCATAACTACAATACTAGAATTCATACCAGTAATGGAAATAGGAAGAAGGAAGTGAAAAACTCGTAGAAGAATTCTCCGCCTTGCTCCCAGTGTGTTCTTGTCTCCTTAGGTCGAATCCCCAGTCTCCTTAGCCTCCTTAGGTCTCTCTAAAAACAGCTCCCCTTTTTCTTTTGGACGAATTAGGCTTCGTTGTCATGACCCAAAATCCACTAAGGGTCGTGATGGCGTCGGACACCGTTGTTAGGCAAGCCAACTAAATCATCAATTAAACTCTCTTTTAATAACTTTGAAATCTAGGAATTTTACCTCCATTTTTCATATATAGAACGATCTCTGATTAAATTCAAAGGAAGAAATAATTATTAATACACATCTTTCAAAGAGAAGCCATCCCAGAACCCGGTGTCACAAGTGCATGAGCAACTACTGATAAGGAAAATAAAATACAAGTGTCTGTCCGAAATACAGTGGACAGAGAATAAATCAATAAAGTACTGGAAGGGAACCACTCTAGCTGCGGGTCGTCTCGAACAATGCAGCTCACCAAGTCCCCAAATCGTCCGTGCTGCTATCTAATGTAGAATATACCTGTGCAACAAAAATGCACAGAAGTGTAGTATGAGTACTAATCAACGTGTACTTAGTGAGTATCCCGCCTAATCCCGAAGGGGTAGAGACGAGATGGCCAACTTCGACACTCACTAAAGGTCAATAAACAATATTCTATAAGAGCGAGAATAATCATGGATTTATATAAAGGTTCTAATTGTGAAGCCAGGAAAAACAGGCAAGCACCTTCAACAATAAATCAAGGGCTTCCAAAGTCTATTCTTGATTATTTTATCAATTTATATCAAGCCACGTAGGGCCAATTCCACATTTTGCAACTATTAAGTAACAGATAAACATGCGCAAATCACACCGAGGCGACGACCCGGTCCAACAAGAATGTAAACTGTGCACTGCCGAGGGTCGAGCGGCACGAACCATAGATGCATCTATTTTCACCGAGGCGTTCGGCCCGTTCCATAAATAAACACATATCCTGCTCGCGAATCATCCATGCGACGCAGGCACGCATAAAGTACATGCTCAAGTAGGAAATTAAGAGCTCATCGAGGATAATCCTCCAAATAAACAACTTTTCTCTTTTTAACATTTCAGGGAAAATTACTATTAAATCTCTTTTTAAATTCCTTTACCAATTCAAGGTGATCTAAGCAATTCAAACTATCAATGAGTTCACAGTAATCCAAATATAACATGCTTTCGAGTCCTAGACTACCCGGACAATAGCATAATAGTAGCTACGCACGGACTCTCGTCACCTCGTGCGTGCGTAGCCCCCACAAATAGGAGCACATAACCATTTTACTCACCTATGGGGTAAATTCCCCCTCACAAGATTAGAAAGGAGACTCACCTCGCTCCGAAGACTCGCAACCGGCATCCTACATCCTTCCGAAGGCTTGAACCGACGCACAATGCACCAAAACTAGCCAATGACCATACAAATCCATTAATATATGCTCAACTATACTTTACAACCCAATTTATAACAATTCCTAACCCCGAACGAAAAGTTGACCAAAATGCCCTCGGGCCCACGTGCCCGGAATCCGAAATTTTTCGAAGATAAAGGTTACCCATGACCTTAGGAACTCAAATATATGATTTTCTCTTGATTCCATACTCAAAAATCGTAGCTAAATTCCAAGAATATGATTTTCTAGGTTTTCCACCAAAACCCCAATTTATATACTAATTTCCATGCCTAAATCCATGTATAAACCTTGTATTTAACTCAAAGCTAGTATAAATTACTTACCTCATGACAAGTGACGAAAATGGCGTCTCCAAGCTGCTCCCCATCGACTCCAATGCAAGAAAAATGGGGTTGAAATGAACTCAACCCCGAACTTAAAACATCCTCACCGCCCCAGTCATTTCCGCTTCTGCGGAATTATTGCCGCTTATGCGGTTCCGCTTTTGCGGACAATAGGCCGCTTCTGCGGCTTCTACTTTATTCGTACTGACGTCCCTTTGCCTGGGACGCTCGTTTCATGCCCGCAGTCCCGATAGACAGGTGACATTCCTCCATAGTAGGCTATCAGCTCAGCGAAGTTGTTGGTGTACTCCACTTGCTCCGGAGTTGCCTATTTAGTCAGTATGCTTTGGATATGTATTGATTGGTATGGGCGGGGCCCTGTCCGACCTTTATGATATTAGGTACTCTTAGAGGCTTGTAGACAGATGTCAGGTGTATGGATATTGTATGGCCTTTCGGCTTATGTTTTGAGTTTACAAATGGCCATGTCGGCCTTATAGGCCCAGTATGTCACATGTATAAGTTTGCATATCATGGTGGGTCGTCAGATGTTGAGTATTCCCCATGTTTCATTCTTGTTATCTCATGACGTTTTCTAGCTATTTACCATGATAGTATGATAAGAAAGATATGTTATGTGGTACTCGGTTGAGTAAGGGCACCGGGTGCTCGTCGCGGCCCATCCGGTTTGGGTCGTGCGGGCTAGGCCAGG
>NW_017672363.1:186138-197479 GCF_001879085.1 Nicotiana attenuata
CTTTAAAGGCCATTTAGGAAGTCGCTACCTAAAGCAAGCACTTTGAACAGAGTTAATATTAAGGGACTAACTGTGCCAGTTACACTAGGTATCACCTTAGTGCGTAAGAAATTAAGTTATCCCTTGTACAGAAGGTTACCATAAGACTATTAAGGTTCATTGATGATGTGAAAAGATGCCAACGATGAAGAGGTGAAACATCTATAGGTAGATCGTTGTAGTACTAAATCTTAGTACTCCCCTAAAGGGGGGAATATGGTGTGATATGGTATTAAGTCGGAATTAAGCGGTTCAGGTAACTATGGAATGGTAAAGGAAGAATGTGGTAAAAAGGAGAAAGGATGATGTTGCATTTGTTCAGTTCCTACAGATATGTTGCGACTCCAGAACATTACACAAGCACACCGTCGGAGAGAGGCAGTATGGGTTCCCACACCAGACGTTATTGATAGTAAGTGTGAATGAACACTTGATACATAAGAAGCCAGTACGAGTGGTAAGTTAAGATAAAGAAAATAACCCAAGAAAGATTATGCAGAATATATGTATATATGAGAATGGACCAACTAGTAATTAGTAGTTGATTCAGGAAGAGCCCGGTTATGGCTAGACAAGAAGTCACAGATAAATGAATAGATCATGCAAGATAAATGTAGTGAACCGCAGCATAGGGAATTCAGTCTCGTAGATACGAGATTGCAATCATCTGAAAATTTTCAGATAGGAGTTGAGGCAGTTAAAGGTACCGTTTAAGATTTATGAAAATAAGAGAGAGTGCCACTAAGGAGACAATAAAAATTTGAGCTTAGAAGTAACCCTACGAGCACAAGGGCATGAAGTTATGTAACTAAGGATTATTATAGGCGAGTAAGAACAACGAAAATTTCCTTCGGTTGTACGATATAACAAGCTCGCAAAGAGTCAGAAGGTCTCTCTAAGTACTACAACGAAAGATTAGTTGAGGAAATAAGGAAGAAGGTTTCCACCTAAGCATAGTGAGCTAAAAAGTAACTGATCTTGTAACAACAGTCTCACTACAATATTGTGTACACTCCATAAGAAAGTGGCACCTATCGTGGCTAATGAATGGAAAAAAAAATCAAAGGGGATGTTTGAGATCATATGAGGTACAGGAAATTACAGTATTCGTAGGCAATAAGACAAGCCAATTATTCATGCAACAAGTGATAGAACGACCACGAAAAGTAATTGCTTACATTTAAGGACAACTGAGAAGGCACAAAAGGAAACTTACGGTTCTAGCAAGTTAAAGGAAGGTTGCGAGTAGTATAAATAGATCGGTGTAGGTCCTAAAGTAATGTATTGTAGAGCAACAAGGTTTTAGGTAGATTGGAGTAAGGATGTGAAAAGGTGAGTGAGAAGGTGACGAGAATATGTATGTCCTTGGGATTAAACCCATCAAAACAAGGGAGTTGATGATTTCATATGTAATAAAGAGCTCGGTACAGCCTGAATGAACACAAAGGAGTCTAAGACTAGGTGCATTTAGAAAAGATGGAATGCTGCCCTGGCAGTAGAATAAGGGTGTAATTGTTCTTAATAAGAGGATGACGCTTAGGCCTTTGATTGAGGAATGATTTAACGAGAAAGGGATTTTATTAATTGCACAGGATTACAATACCCCCATAAGATGAATTGCATTGGGATGCAATGAAATATGGTTATTGAAGTATAGTATTATCCCTAGGTGGATCAGGAAAATCACTTTAGATGTTCCTCGATAAGATGTGAGCCCTAGTGATAGTGTATTACGTAAGAGGTTACAAGTTATCAGTGATAGATTATATTTCAACATTAAGGTGAATAAACAATAGATGGGTACAAGTTCCAAAGTACAAGATGAGATTTGTTTGTTATTCTTAAGATGAATAATAATGAGGAAGCACTAAAGGACTTAGATTTATACATATATGATAAGCAGCGAAAGAGTAACCTGGAGTTGCGTAGCAAACCTCGGTAATAATAAAACGAAGTAAGTTTTATGGTATAGTATAACCTACCTAGATGTAGTAAATCCATAAGGATAGATATACAAGGCTATGAAACAAGAGATAACAATAGTCTTAAGTTCGATAAAGTACCAAGCGAAAGATATCAGTACACCTATAGAAGCCTAGAAGGACAGCTTGTCATAATTCTATATATGTTCATAAAGTGAGGCTTAGAGGTTGGCTAAAAGATGGAGGAAAAAGGGAAGAAGAGTCGCTAGGCGCTCATACAAGAACACAGTCGTACATACTGCATGACATAAGGTAGCAAATGTTACGATGTTGGAAGAATTCCGACCACATGTCATGGCGTGACAAAGAGGCCTAAAAGGGGGGAATGCCCAAGCGTTTAGATTTATTCACAAAACAGTTGCTTAGATGGCAAGATGAGCATTAACGTATTCGTAATAGCCATAGTTTATGAAACTGATAAGCGCANAGGAAAAAGGAGAAAGAGTCGCATAGGCAAACATATAAGTACACGGTTGTACATGATGCATATCGAAAGGTAACAACAGTTATGAGATTGGAAGAATTCCGACCACGAGTTGTGGTATGAGAAAGAGGCCGAAAGGGGGGAATACCCAGGACCTTGGATTTATTTACGGAATAGTTTCCTAAACTTCAAGGACAATATTAAAGTATTCGTAAGAGCTACAAGTTATGAGACTGATAAGCGCATTAGTCAACATTCGAGGACGAATGTTCCAAAGGGGGGAATGATGTTACACCCCGTGTTTTCGTACGTAAGAGTACATCATAAGTCAATTAATGTAAGCTCAGAAAGGGAATCATCTTTTAAAAGTTTACAAAGTTAGTTCATCATGTTAACGTGGAGGTTACAAATATTTAAGATCATTAGTACCAAGTAGCAAGAGGGTTTGAAGGCTTAGAAGCTAAACGAATTGAAGAAAATAAGTTTCGTCGAAAGTCGACAAGTTGAAATGTTTTACCATGTACTTTTGGGGTGATACTAGGGTTATTAACATTATAAGGAGATTATATTATGAGTTATTTTAGTCGTACGATATTTAGTGTTATGTTTTGAAGTCAAGCGAGTTGTTGAACAAAAGTTAGCAAAGGTCATCACAAGTTGCATTTATAATGTGCTGAAATTTAGGTTAAATGTAGATGCACTTTTCTCCCAATATGCTTGGAATCAATGGATGATCTACATATCAAATTGAAGACCTACGAGTCTAGTTTCCAACGCATTAAACCGTTCGTCGATACGATATTGGAGTAGAGAGATATTTGCATTTTCGCGAGACAGCGCAGGCTGGTAGGTGACAAGTAGGTGCATCACCTACTTGCCAAAATGAGAGGACTTAATTAAAAGCCCCAAAGTCGGCCAAGAGGGGTCTTTTAAGGGGCTATAAACTCAGTTATTTCACCTTTCTTACAGACCAAGAAAACCTAATTGAACCCCTGCAACTCCTCTCCAAAATCCCACACAAACCCTAGGGTATTCCGGGTGTTACGACGCGATTCTAGTGCTGAAAAGTCCGGACAGCATGCTAGTTTCTCTTTGTCCTTCTTGTATCCGTGTTGAGGAACTTATTTTTGATGAAAAAGGACCAGGTTTCGTGGGTGATACTCAGTACAAGGTAAGTTTATACTTCTCCTTCCATTATCTATGCGTTTGTGAGTTGTAACTCGATCGTAAAGAATAGACCTAGCTAGCTTCGGAAGAATGGTATGTTGTTTGATCTTGTGCAATGGTTGGCTGGTTGTGAACGTATTTTTAAGTTAAATTCATGGCTGGTTTATTGGATAAGAGGTGTAATGATGTACTTTTGGTTGTATTTCTCAATTTTAAAGAAAAGACAAGTCGAAACGTGTTTAAGTAAACCGAAAAATTATGTTTGAGTTGATGAATTTGTGGGGCTGTTTTTGGGCTGTTTTGTGTTGGTATTGGGTTGTCTCTTTTAGTACTGTTTTTATGGAGTTGAGAGGAGGAAGGGTATGGAGAAACACCACATAATGGCAAGGTTGTTTGTTGGTCGTTCGTCATAATATTTTCGGATTGTTTGACACTATTATGGTTGTCGTGTTGTGTATGAAGTGATAGGGGTATGTTGGGCTGTTTGTGATAGTTTTGACTAGTGTGAAGTCATATATATAGGGGAGGTGCTGTCCGTTTTATTGTAAAATAGGTTGTGGTCGATACATAATAGTTACGACGCTTAAACGATAACGAGAGTGTCATTTCTCTTATTGTAGACTAAGGAGCCGTGAAATTGCATAGCTTGAGGTTGGGAAGAATATACAAGGTATGTTAAGGCTCTTACTTCTTTCTTTTGGCATGATCTAAAGTGACATGAACATAAACGGTGCGCTAATTCATAACGGATCTACTCCTAGAAACTAAGGTTGTCCATGTTGTTCTTTCCTTATAAAGTTATTCTAAACAAGTGGTATGATCCTTAAATCCTACTAAGGTTCATATTGATGGTAGGGATGTCCATAATGTTCTTAAGTCACTCCAAAAGGTTTAGAACTTGATTCCATGAGTCGAGCATGCATTATATATATGTATCTATTTTACTCTACCGAGCCGCGCTATAGTCGGCCGGGTATGGCACCTATTGTGCAACCACTGATCAGTTGGGTTTACCGAGCTCCACGTGGCCGGGTATGATTCTACCGAGCCTTATGATGGCCGGGTACGTTTTTACCGAGTCCTCTTTGAGGCCCGGTATGTATAATGATGATGATGCCCACAGAGGCGTATGTTTTTAAAAGCTTATGTATATATATGTATTATGCATTTCATGTCAGTAGCCCCCAGAGGCACTCAGATGTTCCAGGTTGTATCTCCTCTATCTGTCTTTACATTACTGTTCTTATTTATGCTTTCTTGCCTTACATACTCAGTACTTTATTCGTACTGACGTCCCTTTTGCATGGGGACGCTGCGTTTCATGCCCGCAGGTCCCGATAGACAGGTTGACATTCCTCCAAGTAGGCTATCAGTTCAGTGGAAGGTGTTGGTAAACTCCACTTGCTTCGGAGTTGCCTATTTGGTCAGTATGCTTTGGATATGTATTGATTGGTATGGCGGGGCCCTGTCCCGACCATTATGATATTAGGTACTCTTAGAGGCTTGTAGACAGATGTCAGGTGTATGGATACTTGTATGGCCTTTTCGGTTTATGTTTTGAGTTTACAAATGGTCATGTCAGCCTTATAGGCCCGTATGTCCCATGTATAAGTTTGCATATCATGGTGGGTCGTCATATGTTGAGTATTCCCCTATGTTTCATTCTTGTTATCTCATGACGAGTTTTCTAGCTCATTTACCATGATAGTATGATAAGAAAGATATGTTATGTTGGTACTCGGTTGAGTAAGGCACCGGGTGCTCGTCGCGGCCCATCCGGTTTGGGTCGTGACAGCCTCCTGAACTAAATCTGTACCTATCAACCGAGCCTCTCCCGGCTCGAACGATCCAATCGGAGATCGACACCGCCTACCATATAAGGCCTCATAAGGAGCCATCTGGATGCTCGACTGGTAGCTGTTATTGTAGGCAAACTCCGCTAACGGCAAGAACTGATCCCATGAACCTCCAAAGTCAATAACACAAGCCCGAAGCATATCCTCCAAAATCTGAATAGTCCGCTCGGACTGACCGTCCGTCTGGGGATGGAATGCTGTGCTCAACTCGACCCGTGTGCCCAACTCTCGCTGAACTGCTCTCCAGAAGCGCGAGGTAAACTGCGTACCCCGATCCGAAATGATAGATGCCGGCACCCCATGAAGGCGAACAATCTCCCGGATATGAATCTCGGCTAATATCTTGGATGAGTAGGAGATTTCTACAGGAATGAAATGCGCTGACTTGGTCAGCCTATCCACAATAACCCATACCGCATCGAACTTCTTCCGAGTCAACGGAAGCCCTGTGACAAAATCCATGGTAATCCGCTCCCACTTCCACTCGGGGAGTTCAATCTTCTGAAGCAAACCACCGGGTCTCTGATGCTCGTACTTAACCTGCTAACAATTCAAACAACGAGCCATATATTCTACAATGTCCTTCTTCATTCTACGCCACCAATAGTGCTTCCGCAAATCCTGATACATCTTTGCGGCGCCCGGGTGAATAGAGTACCTGGAGCTATGGGCCTCCTCTAAAATCAACTCTCAAAGCCCTTCCACATTGGGCACATAAACTCGCCCCTGCAATCTCAAAACTCCGTCCGCATCTAAGGTAACCTGCTTGGCACCTCCTCGCTGCACCGTGTCTCTAAGGACACATAAATGGGGATCATCAAACTGCCAATCACGAATACGCTCCAATAATGAAGAACGAGTGACCGTGCAAGCTAACACCCGACTGGGCTCAGAAACATCCAGCCTCACGAACTGATTGGCTAAAGCCTGGACATCCAAAGCAAACGGCCTCTGACTGACCGTAATATAAGCAAGACTACCCATGCTGGCTGACTTCTTACTCAAAGCATCGGCCACTACATTGGCCTTCCCTGGATGATAAAGAATGGTGACATCGTAATCCTTCAACAACTCCAACCATCTCCTCTGCCTCAAATTCAACTCCTTTTGCTTAAATAAGTACTGTAGACTCTTATGATCAGTGAACACTTCACACGCCACGCCATACAAATAGTGCCTCCAAATCTTCAAGGCGTGAACAATGGCTGCCAACTCTAGATCATGCACTAGATAGTTCTTCTCATGAATCTTCAACTGTCTCGAAGCACAGGCAATGACCTTGCCATCCTGCATCAACACTGCTCCAAGTCCCACACGGGAAGCATCACAGTAAACTGTATAGGGCCCTGATCCTGTGGGCAAAGTCAACACCGGTGCCGTAGTCAGGGTTGTCTTAAGCTTCTGAAAGCTCGCCTCGCACTCATCTGACCATCTGAACTGGGCACCCTTCTGGGTCAATCTAGTCATCGGGGCTGCAATAGATGAAAATCCCTCCACGAACCGCCTCTAGTAGCCTGCTAACCCCAAGAAACTCCGAATCTCTGTCGCTGATGCTGGTCTAGGCCAGTTCTTGACTGCCTCTATCTTCTTCGGGTCCACCTGAATACCCTCAGCTGATACAACGTGACCCAGAAATGCTACCGAACTCGGCCAGAACTCACACTTGGAGAACTTGGCATATAGCTGACTATCTCTCAGAGTCTGAAGAACCACTCTAAGGTGCTGCTCGTGCTCCTCCTAGCTGCGGGAGTACACCAAAATATCATCAATAAAGACTATCACGAATATGTCCAAATATGGCCTGAACACC
The DNA here is from genome assembly GCF_001879085.1 of Nicotiana attenuata. Taxonomy (NCBI): domain Eukaryota; kingdom Viridiplantae; phylum Streptophyta; class Magnoliopsida; order Solanales; family Solanaceae; genus Nicotiana; species Nicotiana attenuata. The sequence goes on from NW_017672363.1 coordinate 193,417, forward strand.
CGGTTCATCAACTCCATGAATGCTACTGGGGCATTGGTCAACCCAAATGACATAACCAGGAACTCGTAATGCCCATACCGAGTGCAGAAGGTTGTCTTAGGGACATCGGATGCCCTAATCCTCAACTGATGGTACTCGGATCGCAAGTCAATCTTGGAGAATACCCTGGCACCCTGAAGCTGGTCGAACAAATCATCAATCCTCGGCAGTGGGTACTTATTCTTGACCGTTACCTTGTTCAATTGCCGGTAATCAATACACATCCTCATTGACCCATCCTTCTTCTTGACAAATAACACCGGCGCACCCCAAGGAGACACACTGGGTCTAATGAAACCCTTCTCCAGCAAATCCTGCAACTGTTCTTTTAACTCCTTCAACTCCGGTGGGGCCATTCTGTACGGCGGAATAGAAATGGGCTGAGTGTCCGGAACCAAGTCAATACCGAAATCTATATCCCTGTCGGGTGGCACACCCGGCAGGTCTAAAGGAAAGACATCGGGGAACTCCCAGACAATAGGCACAGAATCTATGGAAGGGACCTCAGCACTGGAATCACGAACATAGGCCAAATAGGCCAGGCACCCCTTCTCGACCATACGTCGAGCCTTCACGTACGATATGACACTACGGGTAGAATGACTTGGAGTCCCTCTCCACTCTAAGCGAGGTATAAAGTCACAGTCTTGGCATGGCAGTCCAAGATAGCGTGATAGGGTGATAGCCAATCCATTCCCAGAATGATATCAAAGTCCACCATATCTAAGAGTAACAAGTCTACACGGGTCTCAAGACCCTCAATCACTACAACACACGAACTATGGACTCGGTCGACCACGATAGAGTCACCCACCGGTGTAGACACATATACAGGAATACCCAAAACCAAGCATGGTGCGAAATAAGAGGAAACATATGAATACGTAGACCCTGGATCAAATAGTATCGAAGCACCTCGATCACAAACCAGAACCGTACCTGTGATCACCGCATCTGAGGCCTCTGCCTCTGGTCTAGCCTGGAGAGCATAGCAACGAGGCTGGGCCCCACCACCCTGAGCTGTATCCATAGGTCGATCTGCTGCTAGCTGTCCTCCGCCCCTGGCGGTCTGAGCTCCACCTCTATGGCCTCTACCTCCACCTCTATGACCTCTGCCTCCACCTCTGGCTGGCTGTGAGGCATCTGGTGCCTGAATCATAGGACGGGGACCCTGCTGCTGAGACTGAGTACCCCTCAATCTCGGTCAAGCTCTCCTGATGTGACCATACTCACCACACTCATAACATCCCTCCGAACGCTGTGGCTGGCCCTGGCAACCCGAATGACCTCTACGAAAACTCTAAAGTGGCGGTGCACTGATGGGAGCTGGCGGTGCATTAAGTGACTGCTGAGATAATGCCCACGGGAACCACGATCACCTGGGGCACCCTGAGAAACCTGGAGGGCTGACTGGAAAGGCCTGGAAGGCTGACCCCTATCATAAGAATCCCTGCCCCCAGATGAGGCACCACTGAACCGACCTGTGTGACGGGGTCTCTTGTCTGTTCTATGACCACCCTCTGTGGCAGAACCATCTCGATCCTCCGGGCCACATTGGCCGCCTCCTGAAAAGTAATATCACTCAACCGCCTCTCTGGCCATCTGAAGACGAATAGGCTGGATCAAACCATCAATAAATCTCCTCACCCTCTCCCTCTCAGTGGGGAGTATAACAAGGGCATGGCGAGCTAGATCGATAATCCTGGTCTCATACTGAGTGACTGTCATAGACCCCTACTGGAGGCGCTCAAACTGCCTCCGATAAGCATCCCTCTGAGTAATGGGGAGAAGCTTCTCTAGAAACAACTCTGAAAACTGATCCCAAGTCAAAGACGGCGACCCTGCTGGTCTGGCTAAACAGAAATCCCTCCACCAAGTCTTGGCGGATCCAGACAGACGAAAGGCAGCAAAATTAACTCCATTGGACTCCACAATGCCCATGTTCCGAAGAACCTCGTGGCAGCTATATAAGAAATCCTGGGGGTCCTCAGAAGAAGCTCCGCTGAATGTAGCAGTGAAGAGCTTGGTAAACCTGTCCAGCCTCCACAAAGCATCTGCGGACATAGCCGCTCCATCGCCGGCCTGTGCAACTACCCTCGGCTGGTCTGTCGTAGCTGGCTGAGCCACTGGAATCTGACCCTGGGGAGCTACCTGCTCCGGAGTATGTACCGCAGGAGTCTGGGCCCCTCCTCCAGCCTGAGAAGTGGCTGGTGCTACAGGAAGCAATCCTGCTCGAGTGACACTCTCCATGAGGCCCACCAACCGGATCAAAGCGTCCTGAAGAACTGGGGTAGCAATAAACCCCTCTGGGCCCACCGGAACTGCTGTGGCTGGGGCCGGAACCTCTTCTTCAAGGTCAACCTGAGGCTCCGCCACTGGTGCTGCTGCTTGGGGCTGAGCCCTGCCCCTACCTCGGCCCCTAGCATGGCCACGTCCTCTGCCCCTAGCGGGAGCTGTCTGGGGCTCGGACTGCTGATCGGTAGATGAGGAAGCGCGTGTTCTCGCCATCTGCGAAAGAACAGAGTACAAATTCAATCAGCATTGAGAAACCAAATCGCACGACAAGAAAGAACGAATGAGAGATTTTTCCTAACTCAATAGCCTCTGGGGGACAAGTACAGGCGTCTCCGTACCGACCCCTCAGACTCTACTAAGTTTGTTCGTGAGTTGTGAGACCTATGTAACCTAGTGCTCTGATACCAACTTGTCACGACCCGGATTTCCCACCATCAGAGTCGTGATGGCGCCTACTCGTGGTAGCTAGGAACGCCAACTTAATTACCTTTCCATTAAGAAACAAACCTGTTAACTATTTGTAGCATCAATATAGAACATGGAATTTAATAATAATAATAGCGGAAGTCTGATATATGAATTTGCATCAAAAGCGGAACAGTCAATAATAGCCTCTACCCAAGATTTGTTGTCACATTACTCACGAACTGCTAAGAATATACTAAATACAAAGGTCTGAAAGACACATATAAGCTGTCTGTCTCTAAAACAAGGAGACAACAGTCTAAAAGAGAACATAAGGAAGAGACGCCGGGCCTGCGGACGCCTGCAAGGCTACCTCGGTCCCGTGAAACTAAAAGCCTGCTCCCGTACTAATGCTGCTGCTGCTCCTCAAAACCTGGACCTGTGCAAAAATGCACAGAAGTGTAGCATCAGCACAACCGACCCAATGTGCTGGTAAGTGTCTAGCCTAACTCCGGCGAAGTAGTGACGAGGCTAGACCGGACACCACATAAACCTGTGCAGTTATAAATATACAACGGAGTCGAAATACCAAACAACTGACAATATGGGGAGGGGGGGAACATGCTATGGGGAGATAACAATATTAACAGTAATCCAGAGTAACAAACTAAGCAGCTTAGATTCACAATGAACACGGAACCAATACTCAATATAAACACATGGTATCAATAACTGTTGCGGCGTGCAACCCGTTCCAGAATTTCCATTGTTGCGGCGTGCAACCCGATCCACAAATACCACTGTTGCGGCGTGCAACCCGACCCATATCATTTATCATGTATCATTGTTGCGGCGCGCAACCCGNCGCAGCCTGACTATCAGCTAAGACTTCATTACCATTTGCCATTTATTTTATTTTTGCATTGCATAAGGCTACCATTCTGCCTTCCGAGACTTAAACACTGTCTCCATCTGTCATTTCTGCATTGCATAAGGCTACCATTTTGCCTTCCGAGACTAAACACTGTCTCTATCTGCATTTTCTGCATTGCATAAGGCTACCATTCTGCCTTCCGAGACTAAACACTGTCTCCATCTGCATTTTTCTGCATTGCATAAGGCTACCATTCTACCTTCCGAGAATTTGCTTGTGCACCAGGTACAAGGAGAGTGGGCCACCAAGAATTCCAAGATATTGCCATATCTGCACCATGTACAAGAATTGAGAAAGAGTTCACGAAGACAGAATTCTAACATGTGCCCAGAATTCAGAATGAGTTTGCCGATGCATTGGCCACCTTGTCATCTATGATACAACACCCAG